>NC_057804.1:369704616-369896253 GCF_018294505.1 Triticum aestivum | reverse complement strand
TAACCTAAGTTTTTGAAAATCCTATCGAGTGGAGAGCAAACCTCCCACTCGGGGGGCTTAGCTGTAGCCCAGTGCTCGCTAAGTTTTTGAAAATCCTATCGAGTGGAGAGCAAACCTCCCACTCGGGGGCTTAGCTGCAGCCCAGTGCTCGCCTAAGTTTTTGAAAATCTTACCGAGTGGAGAGAAAACCTCCCACTCGGGGGCTTAGCTGCAGCCCAATGCTCGCCTAAGTTTTTGAAATCCTACCGAGTGGAGAGCAGACCTCACCACTCGGAGGCTTAGCTGCAGCCCAGCACTTGCCTAAGTGTATTAGGGAACAAGTCGATTGCAATAAGCGCCTCGCTTTAGCCTACAAAAGACACCTCAAACCAAATCCAAACATATTCAACATCGAATCCAAGTTCGGATAACACCTAACAGAACCGAAAGTGCTCAGGCGCTAAGCCTATTAAGGTTTGTCGGTTACAAACCTCACTCGGCATACCGAGGCAATTTAAAGTATCAAGCTCAGAAGTTTTTTACCCCTCCTGTGGAGGGCTGGAAGGTGCAACAAACTCATCTAGGTCGATTCCATCTGCAATCCGAGTGGCAGCAGCGATGAAGGTCTCCACGAAAGATTGGAAATCATGCTTCTTGGTATTAGCCACCCTAAGGGCCACCAGGTTGTCCTCTCGTGCATCCTTGCAGTGAACGCGGACCAGAGACAGAGCAACATCCGCGCCGCACCTCGCTGAAGACTTCTTCCACTCCTGCACTCAACTTGGGACCTCGTTCAGTCGAGTTATCAGAGACTTGAGGTCGTTCTGGAGCGTCTCTCTTGGCCAGAGTGTTGTGTCGATGCGAGAAGTTGCGACCTTCAGCCTTGCAAGATAGTCGACGACAGCAGCAACGCGAGATTCAAGCTGGAGCACATTCATGGCGACTTCATCTTTCATGGGAGAGTTGATGGGATCCAGGTTTATTTCCAGTCGACCAGTCTCCTCTTCAAAGTTCTGGCAAAATTCTGCAAGCACAACCACCGATTCAAGACAACAGTCAGAGATCACAATTAAAACGTCTGTTTGTTACAAAAGATTACCTTCAAGCATGAGGAATAGCTTCTTGGCGAGTCCACCCAGATAAGCCTCCAGATCGTTCTTCGTTCCCTCCAACTCGCTGGCCTTGTCATTCAGGGCAACCTTGTCACTTTTCAGTCGACTGACCTCCTTGTTGGCAGCATCAAGAGCAGCCTTCAGATTGGTGTTTTCTTCTTCAAGCTTGGTAACTGAAGCTAGCTTTTCATCTGCGAGCTTGGTCTTCTCTAAAGCCGCTTTCTGCAACTCAGCCAAGTCAAGGTCTTTCTTCTTCAGGGCATCCCTCACTTTGTCTGCAAAATTATAGTGAGATCAGACTCTGAAACAAACGAGAGGCAAAAGCAGTCGTCGGAGGCCTCACCAAACATACCTTTAGCCTCCTCCTTCGCCTTCGTTAGGTTCTCTTGGGTCAGTTCCAGATCAAGCTCGAGCTGGATATGTTTGTTCTCCATCTCAGTGTAACGAGCCGCAAGGTCGCAGGATTTCTACGAAGAACCAATTGATAGGTGTCAAAGACAATTCACTTCCGAGTGACTAAGGAAAAATCATAGCATTTCTAAGACTATGGCCGAATACAAACATTCGACCACAGTCTCGGGGACTACACCCAGTGGGTGCACTCAGCGTGCCCCCACTAGTTTCATCAGTTAGAGTCGACCAGTCGACCAACAAAAAAACAGGAGGTGTTCTTCAGACTATAGTCAACTGCCAGCAGTCAACCATAGTCTCGGGGACTACACCCAGTGGGTGCACTCAGCGTGCCCCCACCGGTCTATGAATCTATTCGACCTAGTCGAGTAAGGAAAAAACTTAAGACATAAAGACTCTAGTCGACTGCCAGCAGCCCACCATAGCCTTGGGTACTACACCCAGTGGGTGCACTCAGCGTGCCCCCACTAACCCGGAATTTCAATTGACACACCCAGTGGGTGTAGGATAAACTCTAGGAATTTCAGAAAGAAGAGTTTTCAGATATCATATCCTAACAGAACAGGCAGTGACCGACTGACCTGAACATTACTCTGAAGAGCTGAACTGGCGTCATAGGCTGCCTGGCTGGCTTCTCGTATTGCCTTCACTTGCTCTATCATGACCCCCGCTTGGCGTATTGCTTCTTTAGCAGCACTAGCTTGGTCTTCTGGAACGTGGTAGGTTGAGAAAAGAGAGGGTTGAGCAGCACTCGACGATGAAGGACGAGCACTCGTCAACAGCACCACAAAGGTTACGGTAGGCCGAGTGAGATTGTCTCCCTCCACGACCAATGTCTCGGGTGCTGGCACGTCCTGAGTCACCTTGCCAGCAGACGCTTTCTTGCTCCTTCTCTGCCTCGGTGGTTCCTCGTTGTCGTCATCAGGAAGGTCGATAACGACATTAGATGAAGCTGCAGAAAAAGAATCAAAATTAGAGACAAGAAGCCAATCGACTGAAGACGGAACTACAAGAGTCATACCAGGTTTCGAAGTAACAGCATCCTCCATCTCCTGGTCTTCAGCTCTGGCCGAGGTATCAGAAGTAGCAGCACTGTAGTTCCAGAAGTCAGTCGATTAGCTCATGAGTCGACCAAGAAAAAGTTCATGTGGAACAGACTAACTCAAGCTACACCATTACCCTGAGATAGTGGGGATCACCATCTTCATCTTCGGCAAGAACTTCGCCGACTTCGGCGGGGCCACTCGAGATTGCTTCAGAGCTTTCTCAGTCGGCACCGGAGAAGTAGTCCGAGGGCGCTTGGACGACTGCATGACGGTTGCGACCCCCTTACCACGCTCGGCCGCGGGATCATGGACAAGCTTCGAGCGTCTTTCCGAGCGAGGAGGTACAACTTCCTCCTCCTCCTCCTCCTCTTCCTCCTCACCAGAGTCATCACCCTCATCATCGTCGTCAGCATCCGAATCCCACTCCTCCGGGCTTTCGCCCCCACTTCCTTCCTCCTCCTCAGTCGGTGTTTGCGCCCCATTGGGCATCGAGTATAACTCCGTGGTGGCCTATCAGACAACAAAACAAAGCAAACATCAATCGACCAATTCGCAGCGAAGCAGAATGAATAAAGCAAGATTACAATTGGAGATAAGTGGTCATACCGTGTCTGGTGTGTAGGTACAGTCGAGTGGCGGGATCCTCCTAGCCCCTCGAGGGTTGTCCTTATTCCCTGTGATTGTGGCTACCCACCTCTCTAGTGTGGCGTCGTTGACCGCTTCTGGATGGACCCGAGTGGTGTCTTCGCTACCACAGTACAACCACATCGGGTGGCCTCGGTACTGAAGCGGTTGGATGCACCGTCTAAGGAAGACCTCCAGAAGATCCATACCCGTCACTCCTTCCCTAACGAGTTGGACTGCGTGCTCCATTAACATTTTTACCTGAGCTTTCTCCTTAGAAAGCACCTTCAGAGAAGAGGGTTTGTCCACTCGGTCGACGGAGAACGGAGGGAGACCAGTCGACTGCCCCGGCGTCGACTCGTCTTGGCAGTAGAACCAAGTCGACTGCCACCCTCTAACCGACTCAGGAAGGGTCATGGCCGGGAAAGTACTCTTATTCCACATCTGAATCCCAAGACCCCCACACATCTGGATAACCTTAGTCCTCTCCTCATCCGGACTCGCCTTTTTCATCGTCTGTGAGCGACAGGTGAATATGTGCTTAAAGAGACCCCAGTGTGGTCGACAACCCAGGAAGTTCTCGCACATGGACACGAAAGCAGCAAGATAGGCAATGGAATTGGGAGTGAAATGGTGGAGTTGCGCCCCAAAGAAGTTCAAAAACCCTCAGAAGAAAACACTCAGCGGCAGAGAGAATCCATGGTCTACATGAGTGGCTAGGAGAACGCACTCACCCTCCTGCGGCTGCGGTTGACACTCGGTCCCCGGAAGCCTTGTTGACCCGTGGGGGATCAGACCCTCGTTGGCCAGGTCATTGAGATCCGTCTCGGTGATGGTCGAACGGATCCAATCCCCTTGGACCCAACCTTTTGGCAGGCGGGACCTTGACGAAGATCTGCCCCGACTGGACGCTCTCCCCTTCGCTTTCCCCGTCGCCGTCGCCTTCTTCGCGCACTCCAAGGCCGCCGTCTTCTCCTTCACCATTGTCGCCGGCGAACCACGCGAGGAGTGGATAGGCGGAGGCGAGAGCAGGCACAGCGGGCGGAGGCAAAGAGGGCAGAGAGGAGAATGAGAATGCACTGTTCAAAAACCCTCGCCCGGCGCTTTATATAAGGACGCTTCCGAGTGGCTGACAAGTAGGCCCGGGCGGTCCTGTCACATCCCGAAACAGTCGCGCACGCGTGATACATGGCGAAAAAGGCGGCGCGGAAATCGAGCCGTTCACGTCTTATCCCATCCGAGTACCGCGGTCCACCCCGCTTCACGCGCTTCCCAAAATTCGGATCCCACAAAATCCGCTAACGGCAGATCAATCTGTCAGACGATAGATTTCCTGTGATCCGTCGCTCGGAAGTTCACTAAGTTCAAAAGTTCACTCGACAGAAGAAAAGAATGGATCAAGGCGACTGACAGAAAAGTTGATGCCAACGCCAAAAAAGAAAAATCACTGATCCAGGATACGACATCATCAGAGCACGGGAAATAGGTCGGAGAAAATTATCAACCCCTTTCTCACTCGAACCTCGATCCATTCAGGGGCTAATGACGAAGTCATATACCTAGGGTAGGGTCATGGTCCTATCCTAGGTACCCTACCCAAGGACATCCTTAGAAGAAGCTACCTTCCAGTCGACCAAGAGGGACTTCACTCGACCAAGAGGGACTTCACTCGACGATGAAGATAGCCACTCGACCATGAAGCTAACCACTCGACGGCCAGGAGACCTAAAGTCACCCAGCACGCAACGGTCTGTCATTAAGTAGCTTTAATAGTCTTCATGGTGTTTTATGAGGGCGTTACCAGTAACCCCCTGTCTTAATGTACTTTAAACCCTGCATAACTGAGGGCCGGAGGGGCTGGCGAACTCTATATAAGCCACCCCCCTCCTCTGTGTAAAGGGTTCGCACCCCTGTAACTCATATACATAGAAACAAGTTGACCGCCTCTGGGCTCCGAGACGTAGGGCTATTACTTCCTCCGAGAAGGGCCTGAACTCGTTAAACACTCGTGTGTACAACTACTGCATAGCTAGGATCTTGCCTCTCCATACCTACCCCCCATTCTACTGTCAGACTTAGAACCACGACATCGACCTCTGTATATAAAGGGACGACCCAGTGGCGGTTCAGGACAAGTAACATCAAATCGAGAACTAGGTCAAGTGGATTCGCTCCCTGGTAATCGAGACATAAGCAATGCCACCTCAAACTGGATTAAGCCATTACCTTCACCGCAAGGGGCCAAACCAGTATAAACTCCCGTGTCCTTTATCCCGTTTTAACCCCTTTAAGCTTCCTAGTTGCGATGGCTCCATGACTAAGTCCTTATGCTCGGACATCTGCTGTGACGTTTCCACGACAGTTGGCGCCCACCGTGGGGCCAGCGCACGGTGGATTTGAGTTCTTGAAGGGCAGCTTCAGAGGGCTCAAGGGATACGCTATGGGCCGGATGACCAAGAGTCGTTGTGGCAAGCTCTACATCGACGATGCAGGCTGGGGCCCCGACATCGGATCAATTGAGTACGGGTACCGGGTCCCCTTCGGCGGAATCCACGTCTTCATCGGCAAGATCGGCGAGCCGGGCCCTGAGCCGGACATCTGCACTGACATCATCGAGACGGCTCAGCGTGCGAGACCCGCCTGAGCTCAGCCCGCCGTGAAGCGTGCCTTCATGGGATGCATCCATGGAGGGGAATTTTCTGAAGGATCTGTGTCCGGCGGTGAGACAACCATCTACTCTTATGGTGAATCATCCACGGGTGAGAAGGATTCATTGTATCAACTGCAAGATGGCAGGCTTGGGGGCTATTCCGATGGCAGCAGTATTCTAGACCCTTTTGAGCCACCGAGCAGAATTGGGATCTTCATGGCTGGCATGCAACCCGGGCAAAACTCTACGGTTGCGGTAGCAATGACTTCCGGGTCAGCAGCGGTGACGGTAGCCGGGGCAGGAGGCCCCGCGCGCCCGCCAGCTCACGTCCTGATGGCTTTAATGGATAAGATGATAGCTCTATTAACCGCCATGGTCAATCCGGCGGATGAAGCTCAACACGATGCGGAAGTGGCACAGTTACGTGAGGAGGTAGCGCAAGCCAAGGAAAACCTGGCGGCAGAGGATCTCAAGATGGTCGCAGAGCGGGCGGCTTTGGATGCTTGAGCCCAGCTGATTCAATCAGAGGCTCTCCAGCTTACGATGGATCTGAACGCATGAAATGAGATCATGAGGAGAAGGCACCAGAAGGCTCAATCTTGTCTGCCTCCGGTTTATGATCCTAGAAACCTCTTCCACACACCCAGTGCAGGCCCCAGTAACCCGCCGGAGGTAAACCGGGTTGCAACGCCCGGGGCTGGGACGCCGGTTCAGCCACGGGTGACGAAACCTCCTCGTCTGAATGCTGCTCCACCTCACTATGTACCAACACCACCGGGTCATTACTCTAACCCTTTGGAGAACATGATCACTGTGGTGTCACGATTGGCGGCTCTCCCGGTGGATGGTGACTCTCCGACGGCGGTAGAAACACGAAGGGTCAGAGAACTTCTTCAGACGGCTTTGGCGCAGCATGAGCCATATTCTTATAGTCGAGACATGATTCATTCGACCCCTCGCCCAAACCGAAGCCCGAGCTATAGTAGGCACATGGATTCAGCAGCCGTTTCAAGCAACGCCCGGTGCCGTGACCAGCCATGCGGGCATGACCCGGCTCGTGATGGAGTTCCTAATTCGGTTGATCAGGACAGGATACGTCAAGAGGCTGAGCGGGCGGCTCAGCAGGCGGCTGAGCAGGTAGCTCAACGGGCGGCTTACCAGAGTTTCCTGGTTTATCCGACGACTTTAATTGAAGGAGGCATCACCACTAGGACTGGGGGCGTACCTTGTTTGGTACCGGCTCTGCATAATGAGTGTTTGCCCAAGGATTTCAAGGGACCTTGAAAGGTGCCTAATTACACGGACGACTTACAACCTGGGGCATGGATCGAAAGCTACGAGATGGCCATGGAGCTTCTGGAGGTCAGCGACGCTGCAATGTGTAGGACCTTGAAGTAAGTCTAGAGGGGGTGATTAGACTACTTGACCAATTAAAAACTTAACCTTTTCCCAATTTTAGAGTTTTGCTGATTTTAGCTATTTTAGGCCAAGTCAAGCAATCATCACACAATTCAAGCAAGCATGCAAAGAGTATATAGGCAGCGGAAATTAAAGCATGCAACTTGCAAGAAAGTAAAGGGAAGGGTTTGGAGGATTCAAACGAAATTGGAGACACGGATGTTTTTGGCGTGGTTCCGATAGGTGGTGCTATCGTACCTCCACGTTGATGGAGACTTCAACCCACAAAGGGTAACGGCTGCGCGAGTCCACGGAGGGCTCCACCCAAGAAGGGTCCACGAAGAAGCAACCTTGTCTATCCCACCATGGCCGTCGCCCACGAAGGACTTGCCTCACTAGCGGTAGATCTTCACGAAGTAGGCGATCTCCTTGCCCTTACAAACTCCTTGGTTCAACTCCACAATCTTGTCGGAGGCTCCCAAGTGACACCTAGCCAATCTAGGAGACACCACTCTCCAAGAAGTAACAAATGGTGCGTTGATGATGAACTCCTTGCTCTTGTGCTTCAAATGATAGTCTCCCCAACACTCAACTCTCTCTCATAGGATTTGGATCTGGTGGAAAGAGGGTTTGAGTGGAAAGCAACTTGGGGAAGGCTAGAGATCAAGATTCATATGGTAGGAATGGAATATCTTGGCCTCAACACATGAGTAGGTGGTTCTCTCTCAGAAATGGTAAGTTGGAAGTGTAGGTTTAGTCTGATGGCTCTCTCCACGAATGAAGAGGAGGTGGAGGGGTATATATAGCATCCACACAAAATCAACCGTTACACACAATTTACCAAACTCGGTGGGACCGAATCGTTAAACTCGGTCGGACCAATTTAGTAAACCTAGTGACCGTTAGTGATTTTCAGTGGGACTGACATGCATCTCGGTGAGACCGATTCGGTTAGGGTTAGGGCATAACGTAATCTCGGTGAGACCAATTACACAAACTCGGTGAGACTGATTTTGGTAATTAGCTAACCAGAGAGTTGGTAAGGTAAACTCGGTGGGACCGATTTGCTCTTTTCAGTGAGACCAAAATGTTACAAAAAGGAAACAGAGTGTTCACATTGCAATCTCGGTGGGACCGATCGCTCACTTCGGTTAGACCGAAACGTTACAAAGGGAAACAGAGAGATTGCAACCCCATCTCGGTGAGACCGAGATCCCTATCGGTAAGACCGATTTGCTTAGGGTTTGTGGCAGTGGCTATGACTTTTGGAATCGGTGGCGCCGGATTGGAAGAGTCGGTGTGACCGATTTTGGCTTTAGGTTTAGGTCATTTGTGGATGTGGGAAAGTAGTTGAGGGTTTTGGAGCATATCACTAAGCACATGAAGCAAGATGCTCATTAAGCAACACCTCATCCCTTATTGATAGTATTGGCTTTTCCTATAGAATCAATGTTATCTTGGATCACTAAAATGTAAAATGAAGAGTCTTGAGCTTTTGAGCTTGAGCCAATCCTTTGTCCTTAGTATTTTGAGGGATCCACTTTCATCATCCATGCCATGCCATTCATTGAGCTTTCCTGAAATAATAGTCTTGGAATAGCATTAGCTCAATGAGCTATATGTTGTTATGAATTACCAAAACCACCTAGGGATAGTTGCACTTTCAATCTCCCCCTTTTTGGTAATTGATGACAACATATAGATCAAAGCTTCGACAAATGATAATAAAATTTAAATAACATTGTCGCTTTGAGAAGTATGTGATAAGCAAGAGCTCCCCCTAAATTTGTGCATAGTTTTAGATTTGCTTTGGACTGCAAATGCACAATGAATTAGGCTCATGGGTTACTCTTTCATGTCACATACATCTTGGTGGAGCGCTCAAAATAATAAACAATGAATACATGCACTCATCACCAAGCATAGTGAGTGATCACATAAGATAGATAGGATAATATCAAGCATGCATAAGTGTAGCTTATGATCAAACACATGATCATCAATGTCTCACAAGCATAGTATCTCAACCAAAAGCAAACAAAGATCAAATAAAGCAAGAGAGAACAAAAGCAACACTCTCTCTCTCTCGAAGCCTATGATCTATACATTTTTCTCCCCCTTTGGCAACAAGTTACCAAAAAGTTCATAGAAAATGCATAGTGCTAGATCAACTCTCAGGCTTGATCTTCTGGTGGTGGTGTCCTGATAACTCCTTGGACGAAGGCTTCAGTTGATGTAGAGGGTGCTGGAGTTGATGCTGAAGCTGGTTGCACTGGGGCTGAAGGGGCAGTAGTTGGTGCTGAAGATGTTGCTCTAGTGTCTGGCACTGGCACGGCAGCTGACCTCTGGGCTCTAGGCACTCTGGCAAAGACATTTGTGGTTGTCTTGCCCTTCCTCTCCTGCATGTCATCCTGCAGCTGCTCCACAACTGACTGAATCTCTATTACCTTGACATCTAGATCATAGAACTTTTGTTCCATGATTCTCTCCATGCTCTCCTGATTCTGAGTTAAGGTGGCCAATCCCTTCTCAATCCTCAGAGATGATGCTATCAAGTAACCAAGCTGCTCCTGCTTGTTTTTCAAGAAATACTCAGATGCCTCCTCTTGAGTTGGCATCTTGGCAGCCTTCTCCTTCCTTGCCTTCTCTTTCTTCTCCTGAGCTTGAACTGATGATGGATCATCCTCATTCATGACAACCTCATTGTCCTCAAAGTCTGGATAAAGTGGAAAGTGTTCCTTATCCAACTGATATTTTCCTGTGCCCATCTTTGAGTTTATCAATTCTTGAATCTGAGGTGCATATACACAGCTCCTCTTCTGATCTGCTGCAGTCCTCTTGATTGTTTCAATGATCAGGCTCATGACTTTGAACTTTTGTGGCACATCAAATAACTGCATCATATTGATGGCATGCCCTGTGATCATGTTATGGTCACCAGACTTTGGCAACAAAGTGTGCCTCAGAATCCAATTTATAGTAGGCAGCCCTGACAACAAAAAATGGACTGATCCAAAAGTGAAAGTCTCTAGGGCTTTGTCTGGAATTTCCTTGTACATGTGAGCCATTGAATTGTGACCCATTTTCTTCTTGGCATAAATGTCTAGGTCATCCTCATTCTCCTTGGGGGCATTTATCAGTTTTGCCCATTTTTCTACAGTGGATTGGTACCTTGTACCTTCAGACATCCAAACAATTCTTCCATCTCGATAGAAGTGTGTTGTTGAAAGTGCTAGTTATCGACTAGAGGGGGGGTGAATAGGCGATTTTTATCAAAGTCTTCAAAACGTGGAAGTTCCGAAGACAAACAATATAAATGACCTAATTGATATGCAGCGGAAGGTAAACTACAACAAGTAAGCCATAGTCAAGTATGCAATAGCGTTAACGTACGGAGACTAATAGCAGCTAGGTAGTAGGATTAGGATGGAAGATAGTACAAAGCCAATCAACAATAGTAGTCAAGCAATGAAGTCAATCAGATAAGACAGATAAGCAATGACTTCACGAAGACAAACTCAAAATAAAGGAGGGAAGAGATAGCACCAGTCACTTGTTGAAGACACATGATTTGTTGGACCAGTTCCAGTTGCTGTGACAACTGTACGTCTAGTTAGGGAGGCTGAGATTCAACTCAGAAGACCGTGTCTTCACCTTATTCCCCTTGAGCTAAGGACACTTAGTCCTCGCCCAATCACTCTGGTAAGTCTTCAAGGTAGACTTCCAAACCTTCACAGACTTTGTTCACTCGGCAATCCACAGTGACTCTTGGATGCTTAGAACGCGACGCCTAACCGGCTGGAGGATACACAGTCCTCAAGTGTAATAAGTCTTCAGGTCACACAGACAGAAAGACTTCAGTGATGCCTAACACTCTTTGGCTCTGGGTGTTTGGGCTTTGTCCTCGCAACGATTTCTCTCTCTCAAATGCTTCGAGGTGGGTTGCTCTCAAATGACGAAAGCCGTATACTAACTCTGAGCAGCCACCAATTTATGGTGTAGGGGGTGGGCTATTTATAGCCACTAGGCAACCCGACCTGATTTGTCCAAAATGACCCTGGGTCACTAAGGAACTGAAACGTGTTCCAATGGTCAGATTTCAAACACACGCGGCAACTTTACTTGGGCTACAAGCAAAGCTGACTCATCCAGCTCTAGATAAGGTTTGCTCTCATTGTCTTCGCTCGAAGACATAGGCTTTGAGTTGAGCATCACTTCAGTCACTCTGACTTAGTTCACTTGGACCCCACTTAACAGTACGGTGGTTCCTATGACTCAATAAAGAAGAAAAGGAAGTAACGAATCCACACAGTCTTCGCGCTCCATAGTCTTCACGCAATGTCTTCTCATGTCATAGTCTTCAATATGAATATCTTCTCATACCACCATTGTCTTCAATGTCTTCACACATTTTTAGGGGTAATCTCCGATAGGTAAACCCAATCAATGAGGGACACTACCTGCGTTATCCTGCAATTCTCACAGACGCATTAGTCCCTCAACCAACTTTGTCGTCAATACTCCAAAACCAACTAGGGGTGGCACTAGATGCACTTACAATCTCCCCCTTTTTGGTGATTGATGACAAACTGGTTGAAGTTTTCAACGGGGATAAATATGTGAAATTGTAAGGATAGGAAATAGTCTTCGTAAGTTGCAAGGGCTCCCCCGGAAGATGTGCATGTAAGTAATTTGCTTTTGGAATGCAAATGCACATCGCAGGTTGTACTTATGGAGATCCATTTCAACTTATGAAGATAATTCATCATGCATGAACTGATATAGTAAGTAGAATGACATGCATAATGAAAAATGGGTGTCTGCAGAATGATCTAAGTGCGGAAGTTATCATAGCACATGCGGAATTTATCATCGCATCACAGTAAAGCAAATAAGTAGCAGACAACCATGAAGTTTAGGTGTTACAACTCAGAGAATCAAATGTTTCAAAAGGCAAGAGTTGTAAGCACGCAGCAAAATATAATGCAACCGCACATATGAACCCGCTTGAAGACTATCAACTCATACGCTTCTCCCCCTTTTGTCAGTAAGGACCAAAAAGGTTTGAAGACATAGAGCATCTACTCGTCAACATGAGTAGGTGAAGCAGTAGGGTCATCATCGTTGGGTGGCGGTGCAGATGAACTTGGTGCAGTGTCGATGCGCGCAGTTGTAGGAGGTGGTGAAGTAGCATCATCTTCATCATCGATCACTCTGGCATTTACCGTTGCCGCGGAGGAAGAATATTTAGAGTCTTCAAGAGATGGAGTACGACGTAGGACAGCAGTCCGGGGAGGAGTGGAGTCAAACTGGAATCTTTCATTGAAGCCATCGTCTTGAAGATCTGCTTCAGCACTAAGCAGGGTCAAACTCTTCCATGATCGCAGGCAAGTCTCATCAGCAACAAAGGCATTCTTGGTGGCAAGGTTGTGAATGCGATTGACATCCACTAAGATGCTTTGCATCTATCTCTTGAGCCAGAAATGATGCTTATCCTGTTTCTGATGAAGGGCCACAAGAAGTTCTCGGTCATTGAGAATGCGAGAACGCTTCCGAGGCCTTTGGGCAATGGTACTTTCAGTGGCTTCAGTAGGTGCTCGATGAGGCAGGCGAGTATTTCCAGCCAAAGGATAGATTTGTGTCGCTGCTGGAACACCTTCAATAGGCTGAGTGAAGCTTTGGTGCTCGGCATTCTGAAGACAAAGAGGCTTCTTGGCAAGATCAGGGTATATAGCTTCAACTGACATATCAACTTCAGGTAGAAAAATCACATGATTGCGAGCAGAAGATTGATAGTTGACAGATGAGTGTCGCTTGATGAGGCGCATGACCCATGGAGCATAAAACTTTAGACCAAATAGGTCGGAGCCGGAAGCAGCAAGTTGTCTGATGAAGAAATCTTGCGCATTGAAGCTGATGCCATTGAGAATGTAGAAGACCAAAGTCTTCATAGCTCCTTCAAGCTTTGCCGCTAATGAATGTCCTTTTATAGGCCATAGAGTTCCCCTGATGATGTGATATATGGTGCATGGCAGATACTCAAGGTCTTCAACAAAGAACTCTGTTGGATATTCAGCATCACGTGGCAAAGGCTACATCATGCTCAGCATCTGACTCATATTGGGTTCAGGCTTATGAAAGATGCTTTCCAAAGCATTGCGCTAATTTTGACAACCAGGTTCATAGAGTTCTCCTGGAGTGGATATGCCTATAAGCTCAATGATATCCATAGCTTTGGCTTCATGATGGACATTTCCGGTCATCCACTCGAGAACCCATGTCTTCGTATCTTTGTTGTAGCCGCGAATGTGCAAAGTAGCATAGAATTGAAGCAATAGCTCTTCATTCCAGTGTTCTTTATCTGTGATAAAACTGAGCAGCCCAGCATCACGAAAGCAGTCAAGTGCTTCTTCTAAGCAGGGTAGTCCAGTAATGGCTTCAGTGTCGAGGCGCATATGAGGGAAAATGCGCCCTTGATCATACAGAACACAGGAGTAATAGCTTCGCTGCTGATGACTCCAGAACCGGTCTGATGATATTCGTGGCTTCGTGTAGGGGTTCTTCGAGCTATCAAAGAATGTGTTGTGGCTCTTGAAGCCATTTGCATTGAAAGACCCAACAGCGGTGGCAGTACCAGGAAACCTTGGCAGTCTTGGCTTGGGCTTCTGGACCTGAGGCCTATGCTCAATGTGATAGTCAAATTGAGGACCAGAGACATTAGGCGGAGGGACCAGAACGGGCCATCTTACTGTGATGAGCTCGCCATGGTTGTATGCTTGCTCAATTGTATAGGGCCTTGGGGGCGGAACAGGAGCAGTGGCAGCAGCTGAGGCTTCAGGCTGCACAACAGGTGCTTCAGGAGCAGTAGCCTCATTAGCTTCAGGTGCAGTGGCCTCATTAGCTTCAGGCACACTGGTTGGTTCAAGCTCCACATTAGCGTCAGCCATGACAATGTCATTGGCTTCACTTGCATTGGTTGTGGCAGCTTCAGGATTTTCAACCTCCACTTGAGGAGCTGGAGGGTCAAGCACAGACACGTTCACTTCATGAACTATTTCTTCAGGCATGGGGGGAGTAGAGACACGCTCTTCTTGACGTTCTTCATCGGCTGATGCAGCCAGATTGTCTTCAGCAGCTTGTGCTTCAGACACAGAGAGATTCACAGTTGGAGTGGCTTCAGAGAACACTTGACGTGCAACAGGTTGACGGAGCACTTCTCCTTCTGGAACGCTCGGAAGAGAGACTTGAGGCCTTGGTCCTTTGCGAAGCCTTTGTAGTACAGGCGACGCCTTTGGAGATGGAGTAGGAAGGTCCTCATCCTCTTCAACTTGGACGGATGGTGTGGTTTGTTGATGTTGTTGGGGAGTACTTGGGGTTTCTTGTTCTTGCGGGCGATCAGCCCATGAAGCATCCTGAGCAATTGGCGTCAAAGGACGACCAATGCTGATGATTTCACTGTTCGTACGAACAGGCGATGATACCACATTATATTCAAGCTGAGGAAGAACTTCATCATCTTCAACATTGTCATGATGACCAATGTCTTCAGCAGCGGTGGGTTCAGCTGCTGGTATATCTTTAGCTTCAGGAGCCTCTGTGGAAGCAGGCTCATGAACAGTTATAAGAAGTTCTTGGGATGCAAATGTAGGACGAACCACTGAGATGGGTTCAACAACAAGGGGCTCTGTGGGAGCAGCCCGACCCTTCTTGGTCTTGCGCTTCTTCATGGAGGGAGCGGCATCAGAGGCTTCAGTATTCTTCCTCTTTCCGGCTTCAGCCTCGGCAGCCCTCGTCTTCTTCTGTTCTGAAGCGGTTGTGGTGGCCTTTGGCTTCGAGCCAGTCATGCTACTTGGGAAGATAATGCGAGGAGCTTCTTGGCTTGAAGGTGCAGGCTGATCAGCAGGAAGCTTCTTCTTTTTCTTTGCAGCCATCCTGGGGTCAATGCCAGGACGGCCAAGTGACTTGCGCTTCTCAGCCTCATTGTAGGCAAGCACACACTTATCAGCCAAATTTTTCATACGCTCGCGAGAGCCTTGAGCTTCTTGGCGCTTCTTCAGAAAAGCTTCTTTAAGCTCATGCAGCATGACTTTGAAGTTTCAGACGTCTTGAACACTTAGCTTGGCCACATGCTTCTTGAATTGAGCCTTCTCATAGTCAATCTTGTTCTTGAGCTCAACGATTCGCTGAGCGAGAGCCAGCTCATAAGCAATGGCGCCATTGAAGGCGACACTTAGGCCAATGGGAAGCTGTAAATCTTCAAAGCTAACATTGGGGGTGTCGAACCACTCATCAATGAAATTGTGGATGATGGCCACATCAAAGAGAGGCAAGTTGTTGAAGATTTCTGCTTCTGCCTTGCTCTTTATCAGCTGCTCAAGAGCATCATCAGCAAGATCTTCATCACTTGATAGATCAATGGGTTCTTCACGCAGAATGGCAGCAGGAGTCAAGGCTTGATCAGTATGCCTGACAAGTTGCTTTTTCTTCTCCGTCTTCTTGGAGATACGGGATTGATCTTCAAACTGCACACTGGCTTCAGGAGGTGCAGTGGCCAGAGGCTTCGCGCGTAAAGCTTTTGGAGGTGCTGATTTAGAAGCCTTTAGCTTCTTTTGCTTCTGTGGCTTCGAACAAGGAGCTGGGGCTTCATCAGTGTCAGCATCATTATCAGAATGATCTACCTTGGCACCTTGGACCAAGATGTAAGTGATGAGGCCATCAAGGTTTGCAAAGGGGCCAATTATGTTTTCTTCAGCTTCACGTGTGCCATCATCACGGGGAGCAGAGGGACCAGGATTGAAGTCTAATCCCCGTGACTTCTTGTTTTCCTTTGCCGAAGCCTTAGCAAACTGGAAGTTGCGCTTGAAGATATTGTCGTCACGACACCAGAGAAATGATGTTGGGTCGGCTTCTTCAGGCTGTGGCCCACGGACCATGCAAGGATAGAATTCTTGCGCAATGGCTTCAGCTTTGTTCTTGGGGGAAGGCCTCGATAGAGAATATAACCCCAAGGGCTCTTGATAGCATTTTTCTCTGCGTACTCTTGGGTGACGAACTTGTACTTGTACCACTGTTCAGCCCAATAGCGTCGAATCCATTGGATTCGAGTCTTGCGCTGATTGTAATCTTCTTCAGGATCTGTTTTATACATTTCTGCCAGATCCTCAGGCAGATCCTTTGAAGTTCTCCCACAATGATGTCTGCCACCCTTCCTTGCTGATTTTTTTGCAGCCATGAACTTCAATCTGAATGGCTTCAGTATGGTCAGAGGCTTCAGAGATTTACGCTTGCTGGTCAAGCAGGAACTGGCTTCAGGAGAATTGATATGATGCTGTAAGTATTCTGCAAACGAATGCAGACTATGAGAACCAAGGGATTCTCCCACAGACATGTACCTGTGATAGCATTAGAGATGCGAGGGAAGGGGAAGAGGTCATATGCATTCTCAGAAGATTTTGAAGATAAATCAGTTTGAAGACATTGACCTCATGATTCGAAGACATTCACTTATATGTGGTGAGTTGGTTCCAGATTTGTACCAATCCGTGAATAAGTACAAGTGAGGAATCAAACTAGATAGGAAATCTAAGTGAATAGACTAGGCATTATGAGATGCAGACAGAATAGATCTAACATTGAGTAGGTAGAAACCACTTTCGGTAAGCAGGATGAATCTATGAAGATCAAAAAGGTGGTAAAAATAGAGTTATAATTACCGCACGACGAACTGCTAGATGGGAAGAATAAGAGACCGAGCAGTTCAGCCCACCGTGCCCTAACTTGGTGACGGAGGACACCTACGGCGACGGCAGAGAGGACGATGTCCGCGGCTGGCGTGAGGACGGCGTCGGAGAAGTCGTCGCAGCTAAGCGCTTCGTCGCCGGCGTCGTCGTGAGCTTGCGGTGGTGCTAGGGTTTTGACGGAGGTGGAGAGGTGGAAGAAGGATTTCTGTACCGTAGGGGACAAGTATTTATAAGTAGGTGAGAGACATAGCGCAATTACGCTGGTGCCCCTGGTGGTTCACATTTGGGGGGTACGTGGCAAGCATGCAACATACTTAGAATTGTCCCACGTTCCCACGCCCGCCAGGCATGTCGGAGAGTTGTTCCGGCTTCTCCGGATTTCAACAATAAAGATAAGTCATTTAAAACAGATTTAATGTTTGTCACTTTGTCTTCTGCTGCCTAGGACGCAGAGAAGACATTCGACAGTTTCAATAGAATGCATATGATTTGGACAGATAGAGTTTGAGATAGGAAGCATAGAGAGGTTAGGGTCCGATCACATTCACTTAGTTCAAAGATTCAGCTTGAAGACATAGCTATAAGTGAATGCTGTAGAGGACAGAGCGCTAGTGTGTATACATATATGCAATCAAATCATCATAGCGCAGAAAATCATGAAGATAAATTGAAACTGAAGACAAACCAAATGCGAAGTCTTTGCAAAAGTAACGCCATGAGTGAAACACTTCAAACAGAGAAATTTGGTGGTGGCGTTACCCAGTGTATAGGAAGTATTAGACCCAGACACGGCGCACAATTATCGTGGCGCTCCGAAGTCAAATTCCATGTTAATGTATTCACACTCAGAGTGTAAATCTTCATTGATTGAAGATATACATTTCTTTGTGTGTTGCACATCTAAGTCATCAATATGCATAAGTGTTAGGATGTGTGCCTGATCACAGGACATTCGAGGATTCCAAGATATTTATCTCACACCATAACTTGCAAAACCTTTTCTCATCCAAGGGCTTTGTGAAGATATCTGCCAGTTGCTCTTCAGTGTTGACATGCATGATATCTATATCTTTCTTCATAACATGATCTCTGAGAAAGTGATGACGAATTTCAATGTGCTTTGTCTTCGAGTGCTGGACTGGATTGTTGGCAATCTTGATGGCACTTTCGTTGTCGCAGAAGAGAGGTACTTGATTCAGGTTGATGCCATAATCCTTGAGAGTTTGCTTCATCCATAGAAGCTGAGCACAACAGGATCCAGCAGCAATGTATTCAGATTCAGCAGTTGAGAGTGATACACAGTTCTGCTTCTTTGAAGACCAACAGACAAGTGATCGACCAAGAAAATGACATGTGCCTGATGTTGACTTGCGATCCACCTTGTCACCAGCATAATCAACATCTGAGAATCCAACTAGGTCAAACCTTGAGCCCTTTGGATACCATAATCCGAGTGTTGGGGTGTAAGCCAAATATTGAAGAATTCGCTTCACAGCTAAGTGATGTGATTCCTTTGGTGCCGCTTGGAATCGAGCACACATGCAAACACTAAGCATAATATCTGGCCTAGATGCACATAAATAAAGCAAAGAACCAATCATGGAGCTGTATACCTTTTGATCGAACTCTTTACCATTGTCGAAGGGACCAAGGTGGTGTTTGGATGGCATTGGCGTCGTGTAGCCTTTGCAGTCTTCCATTCCAAACTTCTTCAGACAATCTTTGAGGTACTTTTCTTGAGATATGAAGATGCCATTTCGTTGCTGACGAATTTGAAGACCGAGGAAGAACTTCAGCTCACCCATCATGGACATTTGATATTGCTCTTGCATCATCTACCCAAACTCATCACTGTACTTCTGGTTGGTGCAGCCGAAGATTATGTCATCCACATATATTTGGCACACAAACAGTTCACCATCATATGTCTTCGTGAAGAGTGTGGGATCGAGGGATCCAGCTTTGAAGCCTTTGCTCTTTAGGTAGTCTTTGATTGTATTATACCAGGCACGAGGAGCTTGTTTGAGACCATACAGTGCTTTGTTTAGCTTGTACACCATATCAGGATGTTTTGTATCTTCAAAGCCAGGTGGTTGTGCGACATATACTTCTTCTTCAATCTTGCCATTGAGAAATGCACTCTTTACATCCATTTGATATAGCAAGATGTTGTGATGATTAGCATAGGCTAGCAGTATGTGAATAGCTTCAAGCCTAGCAACAGGAGCAAATGTTTCATCGAAGTCAATTCCTTCAACTTGAGTATATCCTTGAGCCACAAGACGTGCTTTGTTTTTGACGACTTGACCATGCTCATCTTGCTTGTTTCGATATATCTACTTTGTTCCAATAATGTTATGCTTGCGAGGGTCAGGGCGCTTGACCAGTTCCCAAACATTGTTCAGCTTGAACTGTTGAAGTTCTTCTTGCATGGCTTGAATCCATTCAGGTTCCATAAAGGCTTCAGCAACTTTCTTGGGTTCTGATGTTGACACAAATGAAAAGTGCCCACAGAAGTTTGCTAACTGTGCTGCTCTTGAGCGAGTGAGCGGACCAGGCGCATTGATGCTGTCAATTATCTTCTCAATTTGTACTTCATTTGCAACACGTGGATGAACTGGATGAAGACCTTGCTCATGCTGATCATTGTCATCATTGGAAGTATTGTCTTCGGTCTGAGCATTGTCTTCAGGTTGGTTTGGTGCAGAAATGATAAGTTCCTCTTCAGGCTGTGCTTCAGAAGGCATGATTTCACCAGTTCCCATCAGCTTGATAGATTCACTGGAAGAAGCTTCATCAAGTGTACTTGGCAGAATTTCTCTTTGTGAACCATTGGTTTCATTAAATCGCACATCCACTATTTCAACGATTTTGTAGTGGAAGAGGTTGAAGACTCCGTAAGAGTGTGAATCCTTTCCATAGCCAAGCATGAAGCCTTCGTGAGCTTTGGGTTCAAATTTTGACTTGTGATGGGGATCCTTGATCCAGCACCTAGCACCAAAGACTCTGAAGTAACTGACATTTGGCTTCTTGCCAGTAAGGAGCTCATAGGATGTTTTGCCCAGAAGCTTATGGATGTAGACATGGTTGATGATATGACAAGTTGTATCAATGGCTTCAGGCCAGAACTTTCTTGGTGTCTTGTACTCATCGAGCATTGTTCGAGCCATCTCGATGAGGGTTCTGTTCTTGCGCTCAACAATGCCGTTTTGCTGAGGTGTGTATGGAGCAGAGAATTCATGAGTGATTCCCATTGTATCCAAATAAAGATCAAGCCCGGTGTTCTTGAATTCAGTGCCGTTATCACTTCTGATATGCTTGATCTTGATGCCATAATTGTTCATTGCTCGATTGGCGAATCGTCTGAAGACATCTTGTACTTCAGTCTTGTAGAGAATTATGTGCACCCATGTATATCTTGAGTAGTCATCAACAATGACGAAGCCATAGAGACACGCCGTTGTTGTGAGGGTGGAGTAGTGAGTAGGTCCAAATAAGTCCATGTGTAGCAGCTCGAAGGGTTGAGACGTTGTCATGATTGTCTTCGAGGGGTGCTTTGCCCTTGTCATCTTTCCGGCTTCACAAGCACCACACAAATGATCTTTCTTGAACTTGACACCTTCGATGCTTATGACATGCTTCTTCCTGACGAGAGTGTGCAAGTTCCTCAAGCCAGCGTGCCCCAGCCTTCGATGCCAGAGCCAGCATTCTGAAGCTTTTGCAAGAAGACATACGGCAAGCTGTGGACCTGCTGAGAAATCTACCATGTATAGATCACCTTTCCTATACCCTTCAAAGACTAGAGATTTGTCAGATTCCATTAGTACAAGGCAACGATATTTTCCAAATATCACAATCATGTTTAAGTCACAAAGCATTGAGACAGACATTAAGTTGAATCCAAGGGATTCAACAAGCATCACTTTATCCATGTGTTGATCCTTTGAGATTGCAACTCTACCTAGACCCAATACCTTACCTTTACCAGTGTCAGCAAATGTGATTTGACTCTTCTCGGATGGACGTAAGGTTGAGTCCATGAGAAGACTTTGATCACCACTCATATGATTAGTGCATCCGCTATCAATAATCCATTCTGAAGCTTTTGGTGACATGCCCTACAGTGCAGTTAGGAGGATAGGCTTCACAAGGTATGTTGTGAAGCATAAGCAGTAGATGCACACTTGGATTATCACAACATAGATGAAAGTTAGCACACAGTATGACAGGTAAGCGATTCATATGTGGAATACATAGTAAGTCATTTTATCATGCGTCCCTTTATGTTTAAGGTCCCCAGCAATTATATTGGACGCCATTGATTGCTGGCTGGAGACCACATTCTGCAAAAGAGAGTTAATTCTTCTTCACCACCCACATTTTCAGGGGTGGTTTAGAAGCAATGAGTCTAAGTGCAGCATCTGAGAATTTCGGCTTTGAAGCCCTAGCAAATAGCCTTGCAGGAGATGAATGATACTCATGTGAATAAGCAGAAAAGTTCTTAGTTCTATGAACATAGCGGTTTGAAGACACGCGCTCATATTCATGAGTCTGAGTATGATTTCCCTGCAAAACATTGGTGTTAGGGTGACTCAATTGAGTCCTGTGTTTGTAAGTAGCCGTTGGACCATATGATGCCTTTGGTCTGGAGTTTGTCTTCTTCCCTGGTGGTGTCATGATGACATTCACTGGAAGATTCTCAAGACAGCATTAAGGAACCCAGATCTTCTTCATTGGCGGTCCATTCCTGCAGTTAGTACCAATATACCTGGCAAACACTTCACCATTCTGATTTTTGAACAGTTTATAGTTTGCATCAAAGGATTCATCAATGATAATAGGATTAGCACAGGTAAAGCCAGATAAAGTGGATGGATCCATTGAAGGTTCCTTTGCAGCAACCCATGTGGTTTTGGGATACTGCTCAGGCTTCCAGTAGGAACCATCAGCATTCATTTTCCTCTCGAACCCAACACCCTCTTTCCTAGGGTTTCGGTTCAGAATCTGCTTTTTAAGGACATCACACAGTGTCTGATGCCCTTTCAGACTTTTATACATCCCTGTTTCAAGCAATGTCTTCAACCTAGCATTTTCATCAGCAATAGTAGTGGTATCCTCAGAAGAGGGGTTAGTTACCACATTAGTAGTTGAAGACAGAGCAACAGTAGCAGCAGTGGAACATTCAGCAACAGAGGCAGCATTATCACGCTCAATGCATTTTAAGCATGGTGGTTCAAATTCATCATGAGCGGGACTGATCTGTTGAGCAAGTAATGATTCGTGCTTCTTCAGAAGTACTTCATAATCCACTCTTATCTTTTCAAGATCTTGCTCTCTTTGAAGACATTCAGAAGAAAGTTTCTCATGATCAGATAAGAGAGCATTATGTTGATCTTGAAGGGCATCAAACTTGGAATGAAGTCTCTGAAGACTCTCAGCCAAAGCTTTTGACTGATCCATTTCTTCGCCCAACATATCATCGCTCTTACTAAGCATGTTTTGAATCTTTTCCAAAGCTCGTTGTTGTTTACTGGCAAGGGAAGCAAGTTCGACATAGCTGGGGCCAAATTCATCACCTGATTCATCATCACTAGTTTCAGAAAGATAGCATTCAATTACCTTAGCACCCCCTGCCATGAGGCATGGTGAAGATGAAGATGGTTCAGGTGGAAAGGTCATCTCTTTAAGAGACTCCTTGTAGTCATCAAGCCATGGATCATGACGATTAAGATGACTATCATAGACTTCAGAAAGTCGGTCCCAGATTAGCTTCGCGTGATTGAGGTGCATGACGTTCCTGAACTGATTTCGGGACAGGCAGGAGCAGATGACATCCTTCGTTGTGAGGTTCAGTAGAGTGTACTTGCAAATGTCATCAGCCTCCGCCATCTTGCATAGATCGGTAAGACCAATCTCGGTGACGGTCCACAGTTCGCTGTCCATAGCCATGAGTCACTTCTTCATCATGGCTTTCCATCGGGGATACTCATGACCGTCAAAGGTGGGGCAAGATACATTCCTCAATCCTGCAGTCGACATAGCTAAACTCCAGGTGGTTAAACCGAATCACACAGAACAAGGGAGTACCTTGCTCTGATACCAATTGAAAGTGCTAGTTATCGACTAGAGGGGGGGGTGAATAGGTGATTTTTATCAAAGTCTTCAAAACGTGGAAGTTTCGAAGGCAAACAATAGAAATGACCTAATTGATATGCAGCGGAAGGTAAACTACAACAAGTAAGCCATAGTCAAGTATGCAATAGCGTTAGCGTACGAAGACTAATAGCAGCTAGGTAGTAGGATCAGGATGGAAGATAGTACGAAGCCAATCAACAATAGTAGTCAAGCAATGAAGTCAATCAGATAAGACAGATAAGCAATGAATTCACGAAGACAAACTCAAAATAAAGGAGGGAAGAGATAGAACCAGTCACTTGTTGAAGACACATGATTTGTTGGACCAGTTCCAGTTGCTGTGACAACTGTACGTCTGGTTAGGGAGGCTGAGATTCAACTCAGAAGACCGTGTCTTCACCTTATTCCACTTGAGCTAAGGACACTTAGTCCTCGCCCAATCACTCTGGTAAGTCTTCAAGGTAGACTTCCAAACCTTCACAGACTTCGTTCACTCGGCAATCCACAATGACTCTTGGATGCTCAGAACGCGACGCCTAACCGGCTGGAGGATACGCAGTCCTCAAGTGTAATAAGTCTTCAGGTCACGCAGACAGAAAGACTTCAGTGATGCCTAACAATCTTTGGCTCTGGGTGTTTGGGCTTTGTCCTCGCAAGGATTTCTCTCTCTCAAATGCTTCGAGGTGGGTTGCTCTCAAATGACAAAAGCCGTATACTAACTCTGAGTAGCCACCAATTTATGGTGTAGGGGGTGGGCTATTTATAGCCACTAGGCAACCCGACCTGATTTGTCCAAAATGACCCTGGGTCACTAAGGAACTGACACATGTTCCAACGGTCAGATTTCAAACACACGCGGCAACTTTACTTGGGCTGCAAGCAAAGCTGACTCATCCAGCTCTGGATAAGGTTTGCTCTCATTGTCTTCGCTCGAAGACATAGGCTTTGAGTTGAGCATCACTTCAGTCACTCTGACTTAGTTCACTTGGACCCCACTTAACAGTATGGTGGTTCCTATGAGTCAACAAAGAAGAAAAGGAAGTAACGAATCCAGTCTTCGCGCTCCATAGTCTTCACGCAATGTCTTCTCATGTCATAGTCTTCAATATGAATATCTTCTCATACCACCATTGTATTCAATGTCTTCATACATTTTTAGGGGTCATCTCCGGTAGGTAAACCAAATCAATGAGGGACACTACCTGCGTTATCCTGCAATTCTCACAAACGCATTAGTCCCTCAACCAACTTTGTCGTCAATACTCCAAAACCAACTAGGGGTGGCACTAGATGCACTTACAGCTGTGGAGTAGAACTACATGATAAGCTCATCATTCCAATTTGTGAGCTTTTGCCCAACAAAGTTTGCAACTCCACAAGAAACAAAGCTGTCTTGCACTCTAGGATAGTGATGTTCATTTTCCTTGATGAATTTCCAGTCAACCCACCTCATGTCACAAATTATGGGCTTCTTGTCCAATAAGATTGTCTCATAGAAGTCATGCTGTTCCTTTGTATGGAACCTGTAATCAACAGCAGTTCTTCTTCTTATGGCATATGGATCTGCCATTCTCCATAGTCTTAGCCCTGAATACTTCCTGATTCTCATGTCCTCAGCCACTGGATGGGTATCATTGTGATTTGGTATCTTTGGCTTGAGTTTCCTTAGAACATGTCCTTCTTCATCTTCTTCCTCAGCAATCTCAGGCACTGGGGCCTTGTTCTTCTCAGCAGCTAGAATACTCCTAGTATTCCTCTTTGGTGTAGACTTGGCCTTGGGGGCAGCTTTGGGTGCTTCCTTGGGCTTAGATGTTGCAGCCCCTGATCTGATTGCATCACCCATAAGCTTAGGTGCCTTTGGAGCTGGTGCAGCAAGCTCTTCCTCTTCCATCATGGAAGGTTGCCCAACAACTCTGGCTATGGTCTTCTTGACCCTTTCCTTCCTCTTCTTGCTTTCATCAACTGGCTCTTTGGGATTTGGATTCACAGGCAGTTGAGTTGATGCTCTGGCCTTGGGCATAGGTTGCCTTCTTGGAGGCCTTTTAATCTTCATGCCTGGCTTTATATCCTTTGCTGAGCCAATTTCCTTCTTGAGCACCACTTTCTTGGAAGTAGCCTCATCTTCCTTAGCCTTGTAACCTTCATCCTCTGAATCTGAAGTTCTTTTCCTCCTTTGCCTAGTTGCAGCCTTAGGCAAATTGCTAGGAGTACTTCTGCTCCCTTCATCTGAGGTTGAGGTACTAGTGCCCTCACTCAAGTCCATCTACTCTTCTGGCCTGTTCTGGCTGTCACTTTGATCAGACATACTGCAAAAGCTGACTGCTGACCCTGTGAAGAGTTATAGATGAGATAGAAAAGATGAGCATCACAAAATGCAGAGGTTTTTGCAAAAGAATGACTCAAAAGTTCAGTTTTAGTTTTCCACAGAAAGCATTTCGGATCCACCGATTTTCAAACTCGGTGATACCGAAGCAGTTTTGGAACCTAAACTGATGATCTCGGTTGGACCGAGTTTTAGTTTGGTGGTACCGAGACTACTAGGGTTTCACAGAGTCCTCAAATCGGTTGCACCGATTAGTAATTCTCGGTCAGACCGAGAGTCACTAGTGCAATGGCATAAGCCAAATCGATGAGACCGAGTTTTTCAACTCGGTGGGTCCGAGATGGTTTCAGCGGATACCTAACCCTAAAAATTTGAATCACATCTAATCTATGAACTACTTTGGCTGGATAGAAGAGTTTCAATCGTGGCAAGAATCAATAAGAGTACAATGTGCTAGGAATCAGATGTGGATAGCACAAAGATCAGGTCCATACCCTAACTTGGCGGTGGACTTGCTACGGCGGCAACGGCAGAGACGAAATCTGTTGACAGCAGCGGAGACCAGCGACAGGAGGCTGCTGGCGACGAGGAGACGATCCGGAGACCACGATGGCAGAGCGAGCTGTTGCGCGGGCGAAGGGTTTCGGAGAAATTTCCAAAATTTTGCCCGTGTCTATATATAGCCCGACCCTGTCAGTGTGACCGAGTGGAACAACTCGGTGCCACCGAGATGCATAACTGTGTTCAGTTATAGCAACTCGGTGAGACCGAAAAGTTCAAATCGGTTGCACCGAGATGGAAAACTCAAATCAACTTAATGATCTTGGTAGGACAGAAATGGAAGAATCGGTCAGACCGAGAATCACAAAGAGGTTTTGGAAGTTTAAGTCTATGACAAATCAGGGACTCCGAGTGCTCCTCACACAGAGTGGTTCAAATCTGACTTGATCAAATTTTCTGATGTAGCATGAATAGAGTTTGAGACGAGAAAAGCATAGATAGCTAAAGAAGGTTCTTAGGCATTCTTGTCCATCCACTTGGCACAAAGAAAAGAAACCAAACAAACAAAACAACAAGTGGATGTTCTTGAATGAGTAAAATATGCACCAACATGCTCACACAATAAGATGGCAAATGAAATATGTGGCAAAGCATGCACAACCAATTCTAGCATCTATCAAACAATTGGCGATGACTAGGTCATCTATATATGAGTATATTGACTTAGGAGTCAAATGAGAACATTTGATCATAGGTCATACTCATCGTTTAAGCTCAAGTGGGGTTACCACTTTTTCATAGTGCATTAATGTGTTCACACCATTAGAGTTGCTTTGACTCAATTCTTTGAGTTAAGCTCCCCCTAGATGTGAGATCCCCCCTTAGAGGGATGAACTAACCTTGGGTTTTGTCGATGATGACTTCATGTAGGTGTCGAAGATGTAGATGCTCAATGTTGATGTAGATCATTTGGAGAAATCCTTTGGAGTGAGTTGCACTTTCAACTTGCCTACATGGGTTAGTCCCACAAGGAACAAACAAGAATATCCATAGACATAGAGTGATGCACACACAAAATGATGTCCATGAAAACATTAGATTACCTTGTCCCTTGCCTTACCAACAAGAGGGTTTGTGACTCTTTGAACTACTGCAAGATGTGAAAGTTGATTGCACTTGTTCTTGCCAAAATGATATGAGTGAAGAATGTTGGCGGAGTCACCCTCAAGAACTCTCTAGTTCTTTCTTCTTCGGGATCCACATCATCTTGATGGGAATCCTTGGAGTTGTAGTTGTACTTGATGAAGTAGAACTTGGCGTAGTCTTGGGGACCCACTTGAACGAGGCTTTAGGTGCTTCTTCAAATGCATCAATCTCTTCTTGAAGCTTGTCCTTGCCTTTGTTCTTGTGGTCTTGTGGTGGAAGATCATCTTGAGCTTGTGTCCCCTTGAAGGAAGTAGGATCATACTTCTTTTGTTGAGGAACAAACTTTGTCTTGGGGTATTGATCTTCTTCCCACTCAACTCCATTGGCGTTGAACTTTCGCTCAAAACCAACACCTTGATTCTTCTGGTGCCTTCCTTGCTTGCGTACAATTTCTCGAATTGCTTACTCCCGGCAAGGCTCTTGTAAACACCTTTCTCTATAATTCCCTTCAATAAACTATTTTCTTGCTCAAGTGTAACTTGGCTAAGAGAATCATTAGTGAAATCAAGAGAACTACTAGAAGCAACAAATTGGATTTAACATTATTATTGTTACTACTAGAGGAAGTATCTTTCTTGTACTTGTTACTAGACTTGACTTGAGGCATGTAAGTAGATAAGAGTAAACGCTTGGCAATGTAAGAAGAACTTTTCTTGCAGAGATCATCATTGATTGCCTTTAAGAACTCATGCTCTTGCTCAAGATTGAGCTTTTCAAAGCGTAACTTTTCATGAGCCCTTAAAAGTTCTCGATGATCTTCGAAGATAGTTTCATGAGCCAACTTAAGAGTGTTTAGTTCTTTAGTTAGAAGATCAATTTTCTCCTTATCATTGTCATTCGTTTGATTAGCATGATTAATTGATGTTTCATCATAGTATTCATCACTAGAGTTGTCAACAAGTAAATCATCATCCACAAGCAAGTCATCTTCATCACTATTGAAATCAACATACTCGGGATGTGTTACCTTTGGACCTTTGGCCATGAAGCATCTTCCAATTCCTTCATTTGGTGAGTCAAATATGTCGTAGGAGTTGGTTGACACAAGTGCTAGACCGGCAACACCTTCATCTTGAGTATGTTTGGAGTCGGAGTGATAGATTCTCTCGGAGTGATTGTCGGAGTCGGGGCTGGAAACCCATTCACCAACATGAGCTTGATGTCTTCGTTTTGTGTAGCTCCTTGATGACTTGTCCTTCCTTTCCAAATCCTTGCTTCTCCGTGAGGGTCTTCATTCATAACGATCATCTCTACTCCTCCTCTCTCTTGGTGGTGAATCTTCTCTTTTGCTTCTTCGTTTTGGAGAATCTTCTCTTCTTTTGTAGGGTGCCGCACACTCATTGGAGTAGTGTCCAGGCTTCCCACAATTGTAGCAATTGCGCTCTCGACTAGAAGATCTCTTGTCATGATAAGACCTTGACTTGGAGCTTCTTTCTTTGCTTCTACTCTTGTAGAATTTGTTGAAGTTCTTCACCATTAAGCTCAATTCTTCATTGAAGGTTTGTTTCTCACTTGATGATGTGGGGGATTCACTTGAGCTTTGTAAGCACCACTTGACTTGTTGTGAAGTTCCTCCTTATTCTTGAGTGACATCTCATGAGCAACAATTCTTCCAATGACTTCTGTTGGCTTGAGATTTTTGTAGTTTGGCATCATTTGAATCAATGTGCACACGGTATCATACTTTCCATCCAATGCTCTTAGGATCTTCTTGATGATGAATATGTCGGTCATCTCTTCACTCCCTAAGCCGGCAATCTCATTTGTGATAAGTGCAAGCATAGAGTACATTTCAGTGACACCTTCACCATCCTTCATTTTGAACTTGTCAAGCTGACTTTGGAGCACATCCAACTTGGATTCCTTGACGGATTCGGTACCTTCGTGCATATCAATCAAAGTATCCCAAATTTCCTTTGCATTCTCAAGATGGCTGATTTTGTTAAACTCTTCGGGGCACAACCCGTTGAAGATGATATCACAAGCTTGAGCGTTGTATTGCAGCATCTTCAATTCTTCCGCATTCGCTTCATGGTTTGGTTCTCTCCCATCAAAGAATTCACCTTGCTAGCCAATACAAATAATTGCCCAAACGGCAGGGTTATGTCCGAGAATATGCATTTTCATCTTATGCTTCCAACTAGCAAAATTAGTACCATCAAAGTAAGGACCTCTATGGTGATAATTTCCCTCGCTAGACGCCATACTCTCCTAGGTTGTGAAACCAAGGCTATGACCACCAAAAGCTATGGAAATCAAAGCAAATGGAAACCTGGCTCTGATACCACTTATAGGGCCTTGAAGTAAGTCTAGAGGGGGGTGATTAGACTACTTGACCAATTAAAAACTTAACCTTTTCCCAATTTTAGAGTTTGCAGATTTTAGCTATTTTAGGACAAGTCAAGCAATTATCACACAATTCAAGCAAGCATGCAAAGAGTATATAGGCAGCGGAAATTAAAGCATGCAACTTGCAAGAAAGTAAAGGGAAGGGTTTGGAGGATTCAAACGCAATTGGAGACACAGATGTTTTTGGCGTGGTTCCGATAGGTGATGCTATCGTACATCCACGTTGATGGAGACTTCAACCCACGAAGGGTAACGACTGCGCAAGTCCACGGAGGGCTCCACCCAAGAAGGGTCCACGAAGAAGCAACCTTGTCTATCCCACCATGGTCGTCACCCACGAAGGACTTGCCTCACTAGCGGTAGATCTTCACGAAGTAGGCGATCTCCTTGCCCTTACAAACTCCTTGGTTCAACTCCACAATCTTGTCGGAGGCTCCCAAGTGACACCTAGCCAATCTAGGAGACACCACTCTCCAAGAAGTAACAAATGGTGCGTTGATGATGAACTCCTTGCTCTTGTGCTTCAAATGATAGTCTCCCCAACACTCAACTCTCTCTCATAGGATTTGGATCTGGTGGAAAGAGGGTTTGAGTGGAAAGCAACTTGGGGAAAGCTAGAGATCAAGATTCATATGGTAGGAATGGAATATCTTGGCCTCAACACATGAGTAGGTGGTTCTCTCTCAGAAATGGTAAGTTGGAAGTGTAGGTTCAGTCTGATGGCTCTCTCCACGAATGAAGAGGAGGTGGAGGGGTATATATAGCCTCCACACAAAATCTAACCATTACACACAATTTACCAAACTCGGTGGGACCGAATCATTAAACTCGGTCGGACCGATTTAGTAAACCTAGTGACCGTTAGTGATTTTCGGTGGGACTGACATGCATCTCGGTGAGACCGATTCGGTTAGGGTTAAGGCATAACGTAATCTCGGTGAGACCGATTACACAAACTCGGTGAGACCGATTTTGGTAATTAGCTAACCAGAGAGTTGGTCAGGTAAACTCGGTGGGACCGATTTGCTCTTTTCGATGAGACCAAAATGTTACAAAAAGGAAACAGAGAGTTTACATTGCAATCTCGATGGGACCGATCGCTCATTTCGGTTAGACCGAAACGTTACGAAGGGAAACAGAGAGATTGCAACCCCATCTCGGTGAGACCGAGATCCCTATCAGTAAGACCGATTTGCTTAGGGTTTGTGGCAGTGGCTATGACTTTTGGAATCGGTGGCGCCGGATTGGAAGAATCGGTGTGACCGATTTTGGCTTTAGGTTTAGGTCATTTGTAGATGTGGGAAAGTAGTTGAGGGTTTTGGAGCATATCACTAAGCACATGAAGCAAGATGCTCATTAAGCAACACCTCATCCATTCTTGATAGTATTGGCTTTTCCTATAGACTCAATGTGATCTTGGATCACTAAAATGTAAAATGAAGAGTCTTGAGCTTTTGAGCTTGAGCCAATCCTTTGTCCTTAGTATTTTGAGGGATCCACTTTCATCATCCATGCCATGCCATTCATTGAGCTTTCCTGAAATAATAGTCTTAGAATAGCATTAGCTCAATGAGCTATATGTTGTTATGAATTACCAAAACCACCTAGGGATAGTTGCACTTTCACAATGGCCAAGTACTTCACCATGATGCTGGATGGAACGACCCGCACTTGGTTGAAGAGGCTGCCACCTAATTCCATCGGTTCATGGGCAGAGTTAAAGCCTTGGTTTATTCAGAACTTTAAAGATACATGCAAGCAGCCCATGTCGATTGTGGACTTGACTAATTGCAAGCAAGAGGAGGGTGAGTCCACGACCCATTGGGTGCGCCGGGTCAAGGCCATAATACATTCATCAGATAAGATGGATGCCAGCTCTGCATTCTTAATGTTGGAGAAAAATTGCCATTTTGAGCTCCTGAAACAGAAGCTGGGGCGGCTTAAGCGTGATTGTAATGACATGGGCCAGCTGATTGCGGCTCTAGTCAAATATGCCGACTCTGATAGTACCAAGGATCCCGAGTCTAACGATGAGAAGACAGGGAAGGGAAAGAAGAGCGGCAACGCCAAGGGTCCTCAGCATAACCCGACAAATCAAGGAGGCAAAAATAAATGTAAGGCTGATGGTAGCTAGGAGTTTGTGTCTAACACCAATGTGCAGGGCGATAATCAACAATGTAAAGGGAGACCGCCTCCTCGGTCCGGCAGGTCAGGTCCCATGCTTGAGCAGTTGCTGAATCAGCCCTGTCCAAGGCATGGTACTTAGCAGAAACCGACCACTCATCTGTGGAAGGATTGTACGATCATGAAGGCTTTCAAGAACTCTAACATGTTTGACGGCAATCATGGACCGGGCGGCAGCTCAAGCGGCGGAGGTTTTCATGGCCCGGGTGACGGTTCTATTTCAAACTTTCAAGGCCCTCAAGGTAATCAGGGTGGTTTTAATCAGCAATCTGGCCAGGGAAGTCAACAGCAGCAGCAATCTGGATATCAGAGTAATCTAGAGCGGCTGAATAGTGGGCAGTATCGTGTGTTTACCACCAGTTTATATAAACAGGACCAGAAGCTTCATAAGAGGGCGGTGAACATGGTTGAGCCGGCAGTTCCTCGTTATTTGAGATGGTCTGAGCAGCCTATCCTATAGAGTAGGCAGGATCACCCTCCGCGGGTTGACAATCCGGGTCACTTGGCCTTGATGGTGGCACCTCGGGTTGGTGGATACAAATTCTCTAAAGTGCTCATGGATGGAGGCAGTAGCATCAACATCCTTTATTACGAGACTTTCCCTCGCATGGGGTTGACTGATAAAAATCTTAAGACGTCCAACACTGTTTTCCATGGAGTGGTGCCCGGTAAGTCGGCGTACCCAGCGGGTAAGATTGAACTGGAAGTGGCTTTGGAGATGAGCATGATTCTAGGGCTGAGAAGTTAAGTTTTGAGGTGGTCAAAATTGAAAGCCCGTATCACGCTCTGTTTGGACGGTCGGCTTATGCAAAGTTCATGGCACGGCCGTGTTATGTTTATCTGCAGCTCAAGATGTCAGGTCATAACGGAACCATCACAGTGCATGGGAGTCGGAAGATAGCCCTGGAATGTGAGGAAGGTGATGTTGCTTACGCTGAGTATGCCTGTGCAACAGAGAAGTTGAAGTTTTACAAGGATAATGTTGATCCGGCGGACATGACGTCTTTGAAGAAGCCAACCACAGAGCATGAGCCGGTGATGAAGTTTAAATTGGCCGACGACACCAAGCTGGTTGATTTTGTTCCTGGCGACTCATCTAAGCGGTTCAGTATCAGTGCCAATCTGGATCCTAAATAGGAAAGCGCCCTCATTGAGTTCATCCATGAGAACCGGGACATTTTTGCATGGAAACCTTCTGACATGCCGGGTGTACCGAGAGAACTCGCTGAGCACACTCTCAATACTGATCCAAAATTTAGGCCGGTCAAGCAGTTTCTTTGGCGGTTCAATGAGGAGAGGCGTAAGGTCATTGGTGAGGAAGTGGCCCGACTATTGGCGGGCGGGTTCATTGTTGAAGTTTTTCATCCAGAGTTGTTGGCTAACCCGGTGCTAGTGCTTAAGAAGAATGGCACCTGGCGTATGTGTGTGGATTAAATGGACTTAAACAAGGCTTGTCCGGCTGATCCTTTTGATCTCCCTCGTATTGATCAAATCATTGATTCTACGATGGGTTGTGAGCGTTTGAGCTTTTTGGATGCTTATTCTGGTTATCATCAGATCAAGATGGCAGTTAAGGACCAGGAGAAGACGACTTTTATTACTCCTTTTGGAGCCTTATGCTATGTATCCATGCCTTTTGGGCTCAAGAGTGCCCAGGTGACTTATCAGCATGTGTACAAAACTGTCTTCACAGTCAGATTGGGGGCAATGTTCATGCTTATGTGGATGACATTGTGGTCAAGTCCAGAGAGAAGGAGACGTTGATAGATGATTTGAAGGAAACCTTTGATAATCTCCAGGTCTACAAGATGATGCTTAACTCGGCCAAGTGCATTTTTGGTGTACCAGCAGGCAAGCTTTTGGGTTTTCTGGTTTCTAACAGAGGCATTGAGGCTAACCCGGAGAAGATCAAGGCTATCAACTCCTTAGCTAAACCGGAGTGTATCAATGATGTTCAGCGTTTGGCGGGTCGTATTGCTGCTTTAAGCCGGTTCATAAGCCGGTTAGGTGAGAAGGCCATACCGCTGTATCAAATGATGAAGAAAACAAACGACTTTGTATGGAGTGATGCTGCTAACGTTGCATTTGAAGATTTGAAGAGGCAGCTCACTGAGCCGCCGGTCCTTGCTGCTCCCATTAATAAGGAGCCATTATTGTTATATGTGGCTGCTAACACACGGGCTGTAGTGTGGCCATTGTGGTTGAGCGCAAGGAGGCTGGCAAGGATTATCCGGTTCAACGGACGGTTTACTACATCAGTGAGGTGCTTATTGAGTCCACGCAGACATATCCACATTGGCAGAAGCTCGTTTATGGGGTGTTCATGGCCAGCCAGAAGTTTAAGCAATATTTTCTGGGTCATCCCATCACTGTGGTCAGTTCTGCTCCTTTAGGAGATATCATTCAAAATAGAGAAGCCACAGGACGAGTCGCCAAGTGGGCCATTGAGCTTGGGCCTCATGGTTTAAAGTATGTGCCACGCATTGCTATCAAGTCTCAAGCACTGGTGGATTTCATCAACGATTGGATAGAGCTGCAGATGCCTGAAGAGAAGCCGGATAACACGTATTGGACTATTCACTTTGATGGGTCCAGGCAATTGGAGGGCTCGAGGGCTGGAGTTGTTTTAGCTTCCCCTCGAGGTGACAAATTTCGTTATGTGCTAAGATTGATGTTTCCTTGTACTAATAGTGCAGCTGAGTACGAGGCCTTGCTCCAAGGTCTCCGGATGGCCAAGGAGATGAACTTAAGTCGGGTGAGGTGCTTTGGCGACTAAGATTTGGTGGCTCAACAAGTCTCAGGCAAATGGGATTCCTCGGATCCCCTCATGGCGACTTATTACCGCATTGATGCTTGATGGACACTTCAAGTATCAAGTGGAGCACATTGATCGTAGAAAGAGTGAGGCGGCTGATGCTTTAAGCCGGCTGGGATCTCAGCGTAAGCCGGTGCCACCTAACACTTTCTTGGATATTCTGCATAACCCTTCTGTCAAGTTGCCTGTAGAGGAAGACTTGGCTGTTCCTGACCCGGAAGCACAATTGGTGGCGGCTCTTCACGTCATGCCAGATTGGACAGTGCCATATTTGGCTTACATGAGCCGGGGCGAGTTTCCCGAGGATGAAACCTTGGCTAGGCAGATAACCCAGCAGTCTAAGTCAATGACAATTGCCAATGGTGAGTTGCATCATCGCAGTGTCACTGGGGCGTTTCAGTATTGTGTCTCTTCTGAGGAAGGTCAAGAAATTCTTCATGAGATTCATGAAGGAGATTGTGGCCATCATGCCGGTTCAAAGTCTCTTGTGGCCAAACCTTTTCGTCATGGATTTTATTGGCTGACAGCTCACGCTGATGCAGAGGATCTCGTCAGTAAATGTGATGGTTGTCAGAAATTCTCACGACGAGCTCACGTGCCGACTCAAGAATTGAGGATGATTCCAATTACTTCGCCGCTTGCAGTCTGTGGACTCGACATGCTTGGGCCTTTCAAAAGTTCCAAAGATAAAAAGACCCACCTCTTGGTGGCGGCTGACAAATTCACAAAGTGGGTTGAGGCGGAGCCAGTTAGTAAGTGTGACGCGGCCACGGCGGTTCAATTCATGAAAAAGGTGATCTTTCATTTTTGCTTTCCACACAGCATTCTAACTGATAATGGTACTAATCTATCCAAGGGTGCCATGGAGGAGTTCTATCAATGTGAGTATATTCGGCTTGACGTTTCATCGGTAGCTCACCCCCAATCCAATGGTCAAGCTGAAAGAGCCAATTAGGAAATCTTGAAAGGCATCAAGCCCCGGCTTATGGTTCCTTTGCAATGGACGCCAGGTTGTTGGGTGGAGGAGTTACCTTCTGTGATATGGAGCATCAATACTACCCACAACAGGTCTACGGGTTACTCGCCTTTCTTCATGGCTTACGGAGCAGAGGCGGTTATTCCTAGTGACATCCGTCATGACTCGCCCTGCATGGCGGCTTACGTTGAAGCTGATAATGAACAAGCGTGTCAGGATGTGCTCAACCTGTTAGATGAAAAGCATGACTTGGCAGCACCCCTCTTGGCGATTTACCAGCAGGACATGCGCCGTTAACACAGCCGCCGGGTTAAGTCCAGAACCTTTCAAGAAGGTGATTTGGTGCTCTGGCTCATATAGGATCAAACTGATGCGCACAAGTTATCCCCACCCTAGGAAGGGCCCTTTGTGGTCAGCAAGAACTTGAACAATGGGTCATACTGCCTTATCGATGTTCGAGAGCACAAAGACTCCCGTAAGTCGGAGGAGGAGACCCGCCGGCCGTGGAATATCGCTCATCTTCGGTCTTACTACACTTGAGCCACCGGCTCTCATGATGTACATATTTTTGACGATGTATATATTATGATAAGTAATAAAGCAGGACCTCTGTCCTTTTTCATCCTCAATGATCATATGTCTTCATCATCATAATTCCAAAGACCAATTGGGGGCTGATCGTATTTGAATCATAGCTTTAAACCCTCTTGGTCCGGCTCATGATCATATTTGAATCATAGACGTTTAAACTCATGGTCATTTGGGGGCTTCCTGTTCAAACGTAGGTCGTATTCGAACCAAAGAGAACATAGATGTCGGTACCCTCTTGATCGACACAATGCCAAACCCACTAGGGGCTTCTTGGTCGTATTCGAATCATAGCTTAACCCCTTTTGGGTCCGAATTTGATCGTATTCGAATCAGAGTCGTTAGAAAACTCTCAAGGTCATTTGGGGGCTTCCTATTCAAACATAGGTCGTATTCGAACCAAAGAGAACATAGCTGTCGGTACCCTCTTGATCGGCGCAACGCAAAAACCATTAGGGGGCTTCATGATCGTATTCGAATCCTAGCTTAACCCCTCTTGGTCCAGTTTACTGATCGTATTCGAATCAGAAGCCTCGATTTTTTCTTTCTGTGTGGCTTAAGCTTTTTGAAAACAATCTTTGGTTTTGTCTTTAGATTTTTCTTATTCATATCTGAGGCATACAGATGTGGTTTCTATTTAGCCAGGCTTGGCTTTTGACAATAACTGCTACGTCTTGAGCTTGCGTTGGTTTTCCTTGAAGAGGAAAGGGTGATGCAGCAATAGTAGCCTAAGTATTTCCCTCGGTTTTTGAGAACCAAGGTATCAATCCAGTAGGAGGCTCCTCAAAAGTCCCACGCACCTACACAAACAAACAAAGAACTCGCAACCAACACAATAAAGGGGTTGTCAATCCCTTCACGGCCACTTGCGAAAGCGAGACCTGATAGAGATGGTATGATAAGATAAATATATTTTTGGTATTTTATAATATAGATGCAAAAAGTAAAGATGCAAATAAAAGTAGATTGGAAGCAAATATGATAAGAGATAGACCCGGGGGCAATAGGATTCACTAGAGGCTTCTCTCAAGATAGCATAAGTATTACAATGGGTGAACAAATTGTTGTCGAGCAATTGATAGAAAAGCGAATATATTTGAGATTATCTAGGCATGATCATGTATCTAGGCATCACATCCACAACAAGTAGACCGACTCCTGCCTGCATCTACTACTATTACTCCACACATCGACCGACTCCTGCCTGCATCTAGAGTATTAAGTTCATAAGAACAGAGTAACACCTTAAGCAAGATGACATGATGTAGAGGGATAAACTCAAGCAATATGATATAAACCCTATCTTTTTATCCTCGATGGCAACAATACAATGCGTGCCTTGCAACCCTTTCTGTCACTAGGTAAGGACACCGCAAGATTGAACCCAAAGCTAAGCACTTCTCCCATGGCAAGAAAGATCAATCTAGTAGGCCAAACCAAACAGATAATTTGAAGAGACTTGCAAAGATAACTCAATCATACATAAAAGAATTCGGAGGAGATTCAAATATTTCTCATAGATAAACTTGATCATAAACCCACAATTCATCGGATCTCGACAAGAACACCACAAAAAGAGTTTACATCGAATAGATCTCCACAAGAGAGGGGGAGAACATTGTATTAAGATCCAAAAAGAGAGAAGAAGCCATCTAGCTAATAACTATGGACCTGTAGGTCTATGGTAAACTACTCACAACTCATCGGAGGGGCTATGGTGTTGATGTAGAAGCCCTCCGTGGTCGATTCCCCCTCCGGCGGAGCGCCGGCGAAGGCTCCAAGATGGGATCTCGCGGATACAGAAGGTTACGGCGGTGGAAATTGTGTTTCGTTGGCTCCCTGGATGTTTTCGGGGTACGTAGGCTTATATAGGAGGAAGAAGTACGTCGGTGGCCGCCCGAGGGGCCCACAAGACAGGGGGCGCGCCCTACCCTCTCGTGGCTGCCTCGGATGCTTCTTGACTTGCAATCCAAGTCCTCTGGATCATGTTCGTTCCAAAAATCACGCTCCCGAAGGTTTCATTACGTTTGGACTCCGTTTGATATTCCTTTTCTTCGAAATACTGAAATAGGCAAAAAAATAGCAATACGGGTTGGGCCTCCGGTTAGTAGGTTAGTCCCAAAAATGATATAAATATGTAAAATAAAGCCCATAAACTTCCAAAAGGGGTAATATAATAGCATGGAGCAATCAAAACTTATAGATACGTTGGAGACGTATCAAGCATCCCCAAGCTTAATTCCTGCTCGTCCTCAAGTAGGTAAATGATAAAAACAGAATTTTTGATGTGGAATGCTACCTAGCATAATTCTCAATGTAATTTTCTTTATTGTGGCATGAATGTACAGATCCAAATGATTCAAAATAAAAGGTCATATTGATAAAAGAAATAGTAACACTTCAAGCATACTAATCAAAGTAATCATGTCTTCTCAAAATAACATGGCAAAAGAAAGTTCATCCCTACAAAATCATATAGTTAGGCTATGCTTCATTTTCGTCACACAAAGATGTTCCCAACTTCTATACCCCTGATGACAAGCCAAGCAATTTTTTCATACTTAAATAATCTCAAACTTTTTCAACCTTCACGCAATACATGAGCGTGAGCCATGGATATACCACTATGGGTGGAATAGAATAATATGATGGGGATTGTGTGGAGAAGGCAAAAAAGGAGAAAGTCTCACATTGACGAGGATAATCAACAGGCTATGGAGATGCCCATCAATTGATATCAACATGAGGAGTAGGGATTGCCATGCAACGGATGCACTAGAGCTATAAATGAATGCTCAACAAAAGAAAAGTAGTGGTTGTGCATCCAACTCGCTTGCTCGCGAAGACCTAGGGCATTTGAGGAAGCCCATCGTAGGAATATACAAGCCAAGTTCTATAATGAAAAATTCCCACTAGTATGAAAAAGACAACTTATGAGACTCACTATATGAAAACATGGTGCTACTTTGAAGCACAATATATGAGACTCACTACATGAAGAACAAGGTGCTACTTTGAAGCACAAGTGTGGAAAAAGAGATAGTAACGTTGCCCCCTTTTATTTATTTTCTTTTTTTTCTCCCTTTTTTTCTTTTCTTTTTTTTCTTTTTTTTGGCCTTTCTTTTTTTGGCCTTTCTTCTTTTTCTTTTTTTTCTTTGGGCAATGCTCTAATAATGATGATCATCACACTTTTATTGATTACAACATATGAATTACAATTCGAAACTAGAACAGGATATGACTCTATATGAATGCCTCCGGCGGTGTACCAGATGGTGCAATGAATCAAGAGTGACATGTATGAAAAATAATGCATGGTGTCTTTGCCACAAATACGATGTCAACTTCATGATCATGCAATGGCAATATAAAAAAAATAAAGTATGTCATGATGATGATGAACGGAACGGTGGAAAGTTGCATGGCAATATATCTCAGAATGCCTATGGAAATTCCATAATAGGTAGGTATGGTGGCTGTTTTGAGGAAGATGTAAGGAGGTTTATGTGTGATAGAGCGTATCGTATCACAGGGTTTGGATGCATCGGCGAAGTTTGCACCAACTCTCAAGGTGAGAAAGGGCAATGCACGGTACCGAAGAGGCTAGCAATGGCGGAAAGGTAAAAGTGCGTATAATCCATGGACTCAACATTAGTCAAAAGAACTCATATACTTATTGCAAAAATTTAGAAGTCATCAAAAATCAAGTACTACGCGCATGCTCCTAGTGGCATAGATTGGTAGGAAAAGACCATGGCTCGTCCCCGACCGCCACTCATAAGGATGCACAAGCGAGGTACACTTCATGTTTCAAATTTGTTACACAACTTTAACCATACATGCATGCTACGGGACATGCCTCGGCTGCTTCTTGACTTGCACTCCAAGTCCTCTGGATCACGTTTGTTCCAAAAATCACGCTCCCGAAGGTTTCATTCCGTTTGGACTCCGTTTGATATTCATTTTCTTCGAAATACTGAAATAGGCAAAAAAAAAAGCAATACGGGCTGGGCCTCCGGTTAGTAGGTTAGTCCCAAAAATGATATAAATGTGTAAAATAAAGCCCATTAACATCCAAAAGGGGTAATATAATAGCATGGTGCAATCAAAAATTATAGATACATTGGAGACGTATCAATAACTCGCCAGCATATGACACTCATCAAACATTTGGAAATCTTGGCTTCTAAAGATTGGGTTATCACCCTTACTGTGCGGATCACAGAACCCGGCAGTGCAAAGTCAATATCACAGAAGGCTACAAACATAAGCCGCCCGGTGGATCAGTTCTCTTGTTGGCCTCAAGCTTCTGGATCAACTCTCTCCGCTCCTTCGTCATGTTCCCTGTCCTGGAAGGTTGATGACCATCAGTCAATGCCATCCAAAGCTTCAAATTCAGCTTCATCATCAATGAGCCTAGACGGGTCAACTTCAGGGGCGAAGGTATGCTTACGGATTGGGGGGATCAGGCTTGTCACTTTATAACACGGCATCGGCATCCTCTTATTCCCCGTGTCATAACCCGGATGGTACTTGGTGAGGTACGCCTCATCAGCAATCAGGGTGGCCACAGGGCGTATTTCCTTTACACAAGCAGCGAAGTCCTCCTGCTCAAATGAAGTGACATCCTCCTTAAGGCTTGGATACCCAATGGCGATGTCGGCCGGTTCTAATTTCGGTAGCCATGCTTTGGCCCGGCTCAAGGCAGCCACGGCTCCGGCTCTCGCAGATGATCGCCTTAATTCATTGAACCGCTGGGGCAACACAGAAAGCTTTTTTAGCACATCAACTAGGAGTGTGGGGACTTCATTTGACAGGACAACTGTGGCTAAGGCACGCTGAGCTCCAGTGTAAAGTTGTTCTACGAGTGTGTAAACCTCCTTCAGCTTCACCATCATGTCATGGTTGAGGTTGGTGCTCCTGGGGCCTGCATAGCAATAGCAGATGAGTTAAACGACAATTCATATAATCAGCAGAAAGATTCACCACTTGACACTTGTAGGACGGATTACCAAAGATTGTTGAGACCATCTGAGACATGTGGCGTTTTAAGCCTGATAATTCAGTGGTCACCTCTTCAAGAGCCGCCTCTACTTTTTCAGCTCGTTGGGTTAAAGCAATCTTTTCCTCGGCCCGATTTGGCCCTCTGGGTTTCAGTCTCCTGCAACTCCAAGTGGTTCTTTTCTTCAAACAGCTCAGATTGAAGTTGAGCAGTGGTGGTCTGTGCAAATACCGGGTCAAAATCATGAATATTAGCATACAATATTAAGTCCCAAGCCTTTTGCAAGCAGCAACACTTGGCACTTGGGGGCTAATGTCTACCGAAAGTTGTATCTAAGTGGCGGTTCATGAGAGTAAGTCCCAAGCACTTTGCAAGCAAGAGTACTTGGCACTTGGGGGCTAATGCATATTGCTGTTAAAATCTACACAAGTACTATATTCTACACAAGCATATGAAGGACCGTCTCATTCATGTTGGTTAACCCGGCCCTTTGGGACTACGGATTAAGCCGGATTTTTAAGATTTCTACCAAAGGATATTACTAATGCTCATAAAGTTCGCTTTAAGTCAATAGCATATTCATCATAAGCAATAGACTTGGGGGCTGGCATAGTAAAGATAATTTAATGAAGGGAGGAATTTATACCTCAAATTTCTGGTGCATTTGTTTCACCATATCAACTTCAAGATCGCGGCTGTTGTGCACTTGGCTAAGATAGCTAGAAAAAACTTCGTCCAGGCTCATTTGAGTATAGTTAGCAACATCAAATCTGACTTTCTGTTGTTCAACGTGTTCCTCCTTGGCAGAACACTTGGATAGCACAGTGGGTCTCCCCGGCTCAGTATAGCCGGTCTTGGTAATTTCCACATCAACATCTTGTGGGTCGGCTGTCTTAGCCAGGCTTGAGGCTTCAGGATTTACAGAGATGTCGGCGGCTTGATCGACAGGCGGGTCAGCAGCCATCGTTGGCGTATCATGAACAGGTTCAAGTGGCGGCTCAGGAACAGAGGCCTCAGGCACAGCCGTCTCAAGCTCTGGCTCATTGATGGTTGGCTCTTCGGCCGGCTTGTTCTTCTTCATCCTCTTGCTGGGCTTGGCTTTTCCGCTGCATAAGATCAAAGAGGTCAATACAAGTATAAAGGGTTGTAATGAATACAGGATAAGTAAATTGTCATTACCCTGGAGCGGTCTTAAAAGCTGGCATGTTGGACTGGATTGAGTCGCCGGAAGAATGTGAGGTTTCCTGATAATTTGAGTCAGAAGAATGGAGTGGTTGATGAGTGAGACCCGCCAAAGGATAAAAATGGTTTAAGTCGGAGGTGACCTCATTTCGGTGCTTCCTTGGTGTATTTGGTAAGCCGGAGGAGAGTTCCGCATCTTTGCTGGCCGGGTCTGCCTCCGGCTCTCATGAATCTGTCGCTTCAAAAGAAATTGAGGATCCTGATAAGCTAAGGGATGTGAAAATCTTACTTTCCGGGTTACTCTTCGGATTTTTTGTCTTGGCAAAGGCTCGGAGTTGGAGGAAATAACATTTACCTCTTCTTCCAATCCCCGACTCATTCCTGTGTCAGCCTGATGATAATCGGTGTCAATAAGGTGATTGAAAAATGAGCCAAGAGAGTCGAGGGATACCTCCGACTCAGAGGAGTCCTCCAATTGAAGCAATTCAGAAGCGTTGGGCTTCTTTCCTCTTTTCCTGGCGGCTTTCTTGGCCTTCCTGGCTCTCTTTGCAGCCTCATGGTCATATTTCTTCTTCCAAAACTTAGCATCAGCCTGTGAGAATCAGCAAAGGTTTAAGTTAAGACAAAACATCAGAGATAAAAGTAGAAATAACTAAGTTTTGGTGGCTTACCCCTAGAGCCGGGTTAGCTTTGCAGAAAGGGCTTAGGCCCACCTTGCCACAGTCAGCCAGGCTCTCATTCAAAAACGACTTTGTCATATCATTGATAACATCCTCAGGTAAATTGTCAGGGCTATGGCATAGAGGATCCTTTTTATCACATGTGTAAGTCCACATTAACCCGGAGCGGCGACTCAACGGGATGATCCGCCATGCGACCCAGCACCGGACCAGATCAATGCCATTTAAGTCATTCCCCAACAGAGCTTTAACCTTTGCAAGGGTAGGGGCAAGCTTCTAGCGTTCAGCAGCTGACAACTTGTCGGGGAGCGGGTGATTAGAATCAAGATGCAGAGCGCGGAAGCCAGGCAGAGGGTTCTCATCAGCCAGAGAAGTATCTTGGCAGTAGAACCATGTTTGGTTCCAGTCCTTAGGGTGACTCGGCGGTTGTGCATAAGGAAAAATGGCGTCTCTCCATCGTTGGATTGAGACCCCGCCAAGTTCCAAACTCGGTCCGTTGGAGCATTCATTCTAGCGGTTCAAGTAAAACAATTCCCTGAAGAGTTCCAAGCTAGGTTCTTCTTAAGGTACACCTCACAGAACACTTGAAAATTGCAGATGTTAGACACGGAATTGGGTCCATGTCTTGAGGACGGAGGTCGAAAAAGTGCAGAACATCTCTGAAGAATTTTGAGCCAGGTGGCGAAAAGCCACGGTTCATGTGGTCAGTGAAAACGATGACTTCCCCTTTTTTGGGCTGAGGTTTTTCTTCTATTGGATCAGGAGCAGGGTAGGACATGACTTCCTTCTTTGGCAGATAGCCGGTTTTCACAAAGTCATCAAGTGTACTATCCATGACGATGGATTTGACCCAGTTGCAAGAAGTGGTTGCTTTGGTCGGCATTGTGAAGAAGGAAACCTAACAAAGAGTAAATTTGCCGGTTCAAATTTAAGCCGGAGGAAAATTATTACAGCACATATTCAAAATGGCGGCTTGTAAAGGGGCCTAATGGTATATGGCTAATTACGTCAGGTTATTTAAACCGCTGTGAGCAGTCAGGTTATTTAAGCCGCCATGAATAGTTGGATGATGTCTATTGAGCATTGCAATTTAAACCGGTGGTATGAGCCGCCATGGCTAGGTGGATCTAACAAAACGCAGTTTTTAGCTAAGTGTTACGCAAACAAGTTTCACAGGCTGTAGCTATTATTTTGGATCAACGGCTGGACAGGAAAAGGAAATAAATCTAGACCTAAAAAACAAGTACAAATGAGTTCATAAGCTCTAAAAGGATCTTTTCTTCCAGGAAAGGGGATCTGCTGGTATGAAAGGTCTACCACATTAATTATACGCCATTTTCAGATCAAGAGGGTCATGGTGCAAGCACTGAAGATGAACTACTAAGAACACAGAAGTTCAGAAACCCTAATGCGGATCTGAGGTGCGGGAAGGCAAAAACTTACAGGTGCGGATCTACTGCGAAGGGTCGCCGCCATTCTCTGGTTCAATTCAGGGTGATGCAGCGGCCTAGGACCAAGACAACGGTGCGCTCTGTGGTGGCGGTGGAGCTCGAGCGGCAGAAGGTCGCGAGCGGAGGAAGACGATGGAAAGGGGGAGAATGAGGAAAGACCGGTCGTGCCTATTTATAAGGAAAGACTCTTAAGTGGGCGCGAGAAACGAGGAGACCGAAGACATGGTTATCCAGCTGCTTTGGCGCCTCGATTTTTGGACGATTATTAAAAGATAAAGATCCGTTGAGATATGCTGGACAAAGTGTGAATTAATGACAGATGATGTCATGGCGGGTTATCACAAATCCAGAAGATGACGTCATGGCGGGTTATAAACTCTCGCGCAATGAAGAGCAGAAGATTTTTTTTCATAAGTGTTGAAGATTGACATGAACCAGTTCAAATCAATCTGGGGCCTAATGTTAGGGATATAACTACTAGGTATGACCCGCCCAGGAGGGGCCGGGTTATACCTACGGTGATTCATCATATGAAGCCCGAGACGACATTTGAAGATGGCGGTTTAGTTAAGGGCCCAAGGCCCAAATGCGACTTAAGGCCCGTAGAGATAAACCGCCATATGTACATAACTTGTATTGTAAGGCAGGAATAGATAGACACCAAGCCGGACACTGTTTATGAGCCGGTCGGGACTCTATGATTCACTGGGCGTCGACCACTATATATAAAGGGACGACCCGGCAGCGGTTCAGGACAAGTAACATTAGATCGAGAACTAGGTCAAGCGGATTTGCTCCCTGGTAATCAAGACATAAGCAATCCCACCTCAAATTGGATTAAGCCATTACCTTCACCGCTAGGGGCCAAACCAGTATAAACTCTCGTGTCCTTTGTCCCGTTTTAACCCGTTTAAGCTTCCTAGTTGCGATGGCTCCATGATGAAGTCCTTTTGCTAGGACATCTGCCGTGACGTTTCCACGACAATCTTCTTGAAGATTTGAACATCAGCCACACTGAGCTTGTCCATGTTCTTCTTGAAATGAGCCTTCTCATAGTCAATCTTGTTCTTCAGCTCGACATCTTCTGAGCCAAAGCCAATTCACCGGCAATTGCACCATGGAAGGTGACGCTGATGTCCACAGGGAGCTGAAGATCATCAATACTAATGTCCTCGTTGTCAAACCACTCATCGATGAACTTATTGAGAATATCAACATCAAAGAGCGGCAGATCATTGAAGATTTCAGCTTCTTGCTTGCTCTTGATAAGCATTTCCAGAGCATCATCAGCAAGATCTTCATCACTGGACAGATCAATGGCTTCATCTTCGTTGCATAGCACAGGGAATGGTGTCAGTGGTTGTCAAGTGGCCTACTTGGGCAATGGCTTCTTGGTCTTTTTAGACACACGAGATAAGTCCTCAGACTGCACACTGGATTCAAGCGGTGCAATCCTCAGTGGCTTCCTTGCCGAAGCTTTTGGTGAAGAAGACGACTTTGAAGCTTTTTTTCTTTTTCTTCTTCTTTTCCTTGGACGGTGAGGGAGCAGCTTCAGTATCAGCATCACCATCAGAGTGCTCCGCTGCTGTTCTTTGAACAGCAATGTGAGACAAAAGCCCATTGAAATTGGCAAAGGGCCAATTCTACTTTCATTGGCTTCGCGTGTCCCATCAGATCTGGGAGCAGAGGGGCCAGGGTTGAAGTTGAGGCCATAGTCCTTTGCGTTTTGGATAGCAGAATCTTTGGCAAACAGAAAGTTGCGCTTGAAGAGATTGTCGTCATGACACCATAATAAGGAGGATGGGTCTGCATTTTCAGGTTGTGGTCCTCTGACCATGCAAGGATAGAATTCCTGCGCAATAGCTTCAGCCTTGTTCTTCAGCACTAGGCCACGATACAGACAGTCCCCCCATGGATGCTTGATGGTGTTCTTCTCAGCATATTCGGGCGTGAGGAATCTATACTTGAACCACTCTTCAGCCCAATATCTTCAGATCCACTGAATCCGGTTCTTGTGTTGGTTGTAGTTTTCATCAGGGTCTGACTTGTATTGCTCATACAAGGTAGGAGGCAGATCAAGAGCTGTGTTACCTCGGCGTTGCCTGCCACCCTTCCGAGCAGACTTTTCTGAAGCCATAATATTTAAGCTGATTGGCTTCAGCATAGTGAATCGCTTCCGTCTGAGTGGCTTCAGACATGAACTGGCTTTAGGAGATTCAATGTGATGATGTAAGTATTCTGCAAATGAATGCAGACTATGAGAACAAAGGGATTCTCCCACGGACATGTACCTGTGACAGCATTAGAGATGCAAGGGGAGGGGAAGAGGTCATATGCATTCTTACAAGATTTTGAAGATAAATCAGTGTTGAAGACATTGACCTCATAGTGCGAAGATATTCACTTATTTGGAGAGAGTTGGTTCCAGATTTGTACGAATCCATGAATAAGTAAAAGTGAGTAATCTAACTAGTTATGAAGCATAAGTGAATATACTAAGCATGGTATGAGATGCAGAAGCGAACAAATCCAGATTTGGAAGTTGAGAATCCACTTTGGAAAAAGTGGTCGGATTTGACAGATCTAAAAGGCAGTAAAAAGTAAGATGTATTTACCCTTGACCAACTGCTATATGGATGGGAAGAGAAGCCAAGCAGTTCGATCTCCCGCGCCCTAACTTGGCGGCGGAAGACACCTACGACAGCGGCGGAGAGGACGAGGTCCGCGGCCGGAGTGAGGACGACGCTGAAGAGGTTGCGGCAGCTAAGCGCTTCTTCTCCGGCAACGATGCAAGCTAGCGGAGGCGCTAGGGTTTGTTGGAGGTGGCGAGGTGGAAGAACAGATAATGACCGCGCATGTCAGAATTTATAAGGAAGAGGAGGGCGGCGCAGCACAATTACGCAGGTGCCCCTGGCGGTTCACATCTGAGAGACACGTGGCATACATGCAACTCATTGAGAGTCGTTCCATGTTCCCGCGCATGCATGGATTGTCGGGTGGTCGTTCTGGCTTCTCCGGTTTTCAAGCAATAAGGATGTAGCATTAAAACCAGATTAAATGTTTGTCAGATTGTCCTCTGCTGATAGGGACTCAGAGAAGTCAATCGACAGCTTTCAATAGAATGCATATGATTTGGACAGATAGAGTTGAGGTAGAAGCATAGAATAGGTTAGGGTCCGATCACATTCACTTAGATCAAAAGATTCAAGAGTGAAGACATAGCTATAAGTGAATGCTACAGAGGAAAGAACACACACACACACACACACATACACACACACACATATATATATATATATATATATCATGAAGACAAATCAATGTTGGAGACAATCCAAATGCGAAGACTTTGCAATTATAACACCAAGAGAAACACTTCAATAAGAATTTGGTGGTGGCGTTACCCATGGTATAGGAAGTATTAGACCCAGACACGGCGCACAATTATCATGGCGCTCTAAAGTCAAATTCCACATTAATGTATTCACACTCAGAGGGTAAGTCTTCATTAGTTGAGGATATATGTTACTTCGTGTGTTGCACATCTAAGTCGTCAACATGCATAAGCATTAGGATGTGTGTCCATTCACAGGACATTCGAGGATTCTAAGATATTTAGCTCACACCACAACTTGCAAAACATTTTCTCATCCAAGGGCTTAGTGAAGATATCTGCCAATTGCTCTTCAGTGTTGACATGAATGATATCAATGTCTTCCTTGTTGACATGATCTCTGAGAAAGTGATGACGGATCTGAATGTGCTTTTGTAAGTGCATCTAGTGCCACCCCAGTTTGGTTTTAGAGTATTGACGACAAACATGGTTGAGGGACTAATGTGTTTGTGAGAATTGCAGGATAACACAGGTAGTAGTCCCTCCTTGATTCGGTTTACCTACCGGAGATGACCCCTAAAAATGTATGAAGACATTGAAGATAATGGTGGTACGTGAAGATATTCACATTGAAGACTATGACAGAAGAAGACATTGAGTGAAGACTATGGAGCGCGAAGACTTAGTAGTTTCGTTGTTTCTTTTCTTCTTTGTTGAGTCATAGGAACCACCGCACTGTTAAGTGGGGTCCAAGTGAACAAAGTTAGAGTGACTGAAGTGATGCTCAACAAAAATCCTATGTCTTCGAGCGAAGACAATGAGAGCAAGTCTTATCTAGAGTCGGATAAGTCAGCTTTACTTGTAGCCCAAGTCAAGTTGTCGCGTGTGTTTGAAATCTGACCGTTGTGACACGTGTCAGTTCCTCAGTGACCCAGGGTCATTTCGGACAAATCAGGTCGGGTTGCCTAGTGGCTATAAATAGACCACCCCCTACACCATAAATTGGTGGCTGCTTAGAGTTAGTGCGCGGCTTTTGTCGTTGAGAGCAACCCACCTCCGAAGAGTTTGATAGAGAAATCCTTGTGAGGACAAAGCCCAAAAGACCCAGAGCCCAAAGAGTGTTGTGCATCACTGAAGTCTTTCTGTCTGCGTGATCTGAAGACTTATTACACTTGAGGACTGTGAATCCTCCAGCCGGTTAGGCGTCGTGTTCTGAGCATCCAAGAGTAATTGTGGATTGCCGGTGAACGAAGTCTGTGAAGGTTTGGAAGTCTACCTTGAAGACTTACCAGAGTGATTGGGTGAGGACTATGTGTCCTTAGCTCAATGGGAATAAGGTGAAGACACGGTCTTCTGAGTTTAATCTCAGCCTCCCTAACCAGACGTATAGTTGTCACAGCAACTCGAACTGGTCGAACAAATCCTTGTCTTCACAACGCGTTGGTTCTATCTCTTACTCTCCTTACTTACAGTTCGTCTTTGTGAAGTCATTGCCTGATTGCTATGCCTGTTTGACTTCACTGTGTGACTACTCGTCCTGATTGGCTTCATACTATCTTCCATCCTAATCCTACTACCTAGCTGCTATTCGTCATCAAGCTTTAGATTCATACTTGTTTAACTATGGCTTGTCTAGTGTAGTTCCTCTTCCGCTGCATGTTTATAGGTCCAGTTTTCGTGTTTGTCTTTGAAACTTCCATGTTTTGAAGACTTTCATAAAAATCGCCTATTCACCCCCCCCCCCTCTAGTCGATAACTAGCACTTTCAATTGGTATCAGAGCAAGGTACTCCCTTGTTCTGTGTGATTTGGTTTAACCACCTGGAGTTTAGCTATGTCGACTGCAGGGATAATCAAAGTCTCCGTTGCATGCCCTGTCTTCGAGGCACTGAATATCCCTACTGGAAGAATAAGATGCGTATGCATCTTGAAGCCATTGATGTCGATCTATGGTATGTCGTCAAGAACAGCGTTCCCAAGAGTGGTGAAGGTGTCTCCCCTACTGATGTCAAGAAGTTCATTCAACTCGATTCTACTGCGAGGAACATCATCTATGGTCATCTGACCAAAGGGCAGTATGGTCGTGTGAGTGCTTTGGAAACTTCAAAGCTAGTCTGGGACTGGCTCTCCAAGGTCAATGAAGGTGTTTCAACTTAGAGAGATCAAAGAATCAGTGTCCTATGCAACCTCTTCAACTGCTTCAAGAGAAATGACAATGAAAATGTCCAGCTCACGTTTGATCGTCTCACTGACATCACAAACGAGCTTCAGGCTCTCGACGCCACTAAGATCACCAAGCATGAAATTGTCAAGACGCTTCTGAGATCTGTTGACAGCTCATTTGACACTCTAGATCTTATGGTTCAAGAATGCCCTGACTTCAAGACACTCGATCAATCAGACATACTTGAGAGGCTCAAAACACATGAGTTCCAGCTATCTGAGAAAAGAGATATCTATGGTTCCAACTATGGCCAAACTCGCACTTTGAAGGCAAAGGCTGATTCCTCGTCTGAAGAAGAATCTGACTGCAGTTCTGGTGAAGCTGAAGACCTTGGAAAGGAGTTTTCTATGCTTGTGAAGAAGTTCCAGAAGTTCACTAAGAAGAAAGGCTTCAGAAGTCTTCACGATCTAGCTCAAGAAATGATGAAGCTTCTTCCCAAGACCACAAGAAGAGAACCTGTCACAAGTGCAAGAAACCTGGCCACTACATCTCTGAGTGCCCACAGTGAAACAATGAGAAGAAAAAGAAGAAGAGCAAGGAATATGATTCTGATGACAAGAAGAAGAAGAAATACTCAAAATATTCTTCCAAGTCCTCGTCCAAGTCTTCATCACACAAGAAAAGTTTGTATGGCAAGGCTCGTGCTTTTGTTGGCAAGGAAATGGATTCAGAGGAGGAGTCTGCTTCTGAGGAAGTAGAAGTGGTGGAGTCTGAGGAGGAGTCTGACTCTCGCGTTGCAAGTCTGGCCTTAGCTTCAGCCTACGTTGCCAAATCTATCTTCAACACTGAAGATAATGCATCCATCACCAACGTTGATGCTAGTGACAAGGACGACTCCGCTCCCACTTACTGCTTCATGGCACGTGGTGCCAAGGTAAACTCACGCGATGCTTACTTTCAAACATCAAGTGAAGATGACTCTGATTGTGAATCCAAACCTAGCTACAAAAAACTTGCTAAAATTGCAACTGAACAACAGAAAGCTATGGAACATATTCAAAAACTGTTAGACAAAAGCGATGACCTATTGGACGCGGAAATGACTAAGACTCGGTCCTTAATTGAAGACATAAAAAATCTTCATGTTAAGTACCACAAACTTGAAGGTCGTCATGAAACCCTCTCAACATCTCATGAAAAGCTTTCCTACGATTATCTTCAAAGGAAGCAGGAACTTGAGAAATTGAGATCGGATCATGAAGATCTTCAAAAGGAGAACAAGTCACTTCGCGCTCAACAGATCAGTCCCGCTCCGGAAGGATTTGAACCACCATGTTTAAAATGCATTGAGCGTGATAACGCTGTTTTCGTTGCTGGATGTTCTACTGCTCCTGTTGCAATATCTTCAACTGCTGATGTGGTAACTAACCCCTTTGTTGAGGATACCACTACTATTGCTGATGAGAATGCCAGGTTGAAGACACTGATTGAGACAGGGATGTACAAAAGCCTCAAAGGGCATCAGACATTATGTGATGTCCTCAAAAAACAGATTCTGAACCGAAACCCTAGAAAAGAGGGTATTGGGTTCGAGAGGAAAATGAATGTTGATGGGTCGTACTGGAAGCCTGAGCAGTACCCCAAAACCACATGGGTTGCTGCAAAGGAATCTCTAGTAGATCCATCCACTTTATCTGGTTTCACTTGCTCTAACCCTATTATCATTGATGAATCCTTTGATGCAAACTATAAATTGTTTAAGAATTAGAATGGTGAAGTGTTTGCCATGTATATTTGTACTAACTGCAGGAATGGACCACCTATGAAGAAGATCTGGGTACCTAAACAACGTATTGAGAATCTTCCAGTAAATATCATCATGACACCACCAAGGAAGAAGACAAACCCCAGACCTATGGCTTCATATGGCCCAAAGGCTTCATACAGATACAGGACTCACCTGAGTCACCCTAACGCCAATGTTTTGCAGGGAAACCATACTCAGACTTATGAATATGAGCGTGCGTCTTCAAACAGCTATGTTCATAGATCTAAGAACTTTTTTTGCTTATTCATATGAGTATCATGCTTCTCCTGCAAGGCTATTTGCTAGGGCTCCAAAGCCGAAATTCTCAGATGCTGCACTTAGACTCATTGCTTCTAAACCACCCCTGAAGATGTGGGTGGTGAAGAAGAATTAACTTTCTTTTGCAGAGAAAGGTCTCCAGCCTGAAATCAAAGGCGTCCGATGCTATTGCTGGGGACCTAAAACACATTGTGGGACGCAAGATAAAATGCCCAAATAGTCTTACTGTGTATTTCATATCTGAATCGCTTGCCAGTCATACTATGAGTCCTAACCTTGATCTAAGCTTTGATAATCCTCTTGTGTGTCAAATGCTTATGCTTCACAACACTCTTTGTGAAGCCTATCCTTCTAACTGCACTGTAGGGTAGGACACCTCGTGCGACAGAATGGATTATGGACAGCGGATGCACTAACCACATGACTGGTGATCGAAGTCTTCTCATGGACTCAACCTTATGTCCATGTGATAAAAGTCACATCACATTCGCTGACACTGGTAAAAGCAAGGTATTGGGCCTAGGTAGAGCTGTAATCTCAAGGGATCAGCACATGGACAAAGTGATGCTTGTTGAATCCCTTGGTTTCAACTTAATGTCAGTCTCAATGCTTTGTGACTTAAACATGATTGTGCTATTTGGAAAATATTGTTGCCTTGTACTAATGGAATCTGACAAGTCTCTAGTCTTCGAAGGGTACAGGAAAGATGATCTGTACATGGTAGATTTCTCAGCACGACCACAAATGGTCGTTTGTCTTCTAGCCAAGTCTTCAGAGTGCTGGCTCTGGCATCGGAGGCTAGGGCATGCTGGCATGAGGAACTTACACACTCTCGCCAAGAAGAAGCACGTCATTGGCATCGAAGACGTCAAATTCAACAAAGATCATTTATGTGGTGCTTGTGAAGTTGGGAAGATGACAAGGGCCAAGCATCCCTCGAAGACAATCATGACTACATCTCGACCTTTTGAGCTGCTCCACATGGACTTGTTTGGTCCCACTCACTACTCTACTCTCACTGCCACTGCTTGTCTCTATGGTTTCGTTCTTGTTGATGATTATTCAAGATACACTTGGGTGCACATAATTCTCTTCAAGACTGAAGTGCGGGATGTCTTTAGACGCTTCGCCAACCGCGCCATGAACAACTATGGCGTCAAGATCAAGCACATTAGGAGTGACAACGGCATAGAATGCAAGAACACATGCCTCGACCTCTATCTTGACACCTTAGGCATCACTCATGAGTTTTCTGCTCCGTACACACCTCAGCAGAATGGCATCATGGAGCGCAAGAATAGAACCCTCATTGAGATGGCTCGGACGATGCTTGACGAATACAAGACTCCAAGAAAATTCTGGCCTGAAGCCATTGATACTGCATGTCATGTCATCAACCATGTTTATCTTCACAAGCTTCTGAAGAAAACATCCTATGAGCTCCTAACTGGTAAGAAGCCAAACGTAAGCTACTTCAGAGTATTTGGTGCTAGGTGCTGGATCAAGGATCCACATCACACTTCAAAATTTGCACCGAAAGCACATGAAGGTTTTATGCTTGGTTATGGAAAGGACTCGCACTCCTACAGAGTCTTCAACCGCTTTCACTATAAAGTGGTTGAAACTGTGGATGTGCGGTTCGATGAAACTAACGGCTCGCAAAGAGAGCACCTGCCAAATGTGCTAGATGAAGTACCTGTTAGTGAATCAATCAAGCTAATGGGAACAGGAGAGATCATACCATCAGATGCCCAGCCTGAAGAGGAACTCATTATTTCTGCACCTGATCAACCTGAAGACATTTCTCAGCCTGAAAACAATCATCCAAATGATAACAATGTTCAGCAGGAGCAAAATCTTTGTCCAGTTCATCCTCGTGTTGCAAATGAAGTACAAATTGAGAAGATAATCGCTAGCATCAATGCACCAGGTCCACTCACTTGTTCAAGAGCAACACAGCTAGCGAATTTCTGTGGGCACTTTGCATTTGTGTCAATCTCTGAACCCAAGAAAGTTGCTGAAGCCTTCATGGAACCTGAATGGATTCAAGCTATGCAAGAAGAGCTTCAACAGTTTGAGCTGAACAATGTATGGGAACTTATCAAGCATCCTGATCCTCGCAAGCACAACATAATAGGCACAAAATGGATATATCACAACAAACAAGACGAGCATGGTCAAGTAGTCAGAGATAAAGCATGGCTCATTGCTCAAGGATACACACAAGTTGAAGGAATTGACTTCGATGAAACATTTGCTCCAGTGGCTAGGCTCGAAGCCATTCACATACTGCTAGCTTACGCAAATCATCATAGCATCCTTCTGTATCAAATGGATGTGAAGAGTGCCTTTCTTAATGGAAAGATTGAAGAAGAAGTGTATGTTGCACAACCGCCTGGCTTTGAAGATCCAAAACATCCTGATATGGTATACAAGCTCAACAAGGCATTGTATGGCCTCAAACAAGCCCCTCGTGCTTGGTATGACACACTCAAAGACTTCCTGAAGAGCAAAGGCTTCAAACCTGGTTCTCTAGATCCCACTCTCTTCACGAAGACATATGATGGTGAACTATTTGTGTGCCAAATCTATGTGGATGATATTATCTTCGGTTGTACCAACAAAAAATATAGTGATGAATTTGCTCACATGATGCAAGAACAATATCAAATGTCCATGATGGGAGAGCTGAAGTTCTTTCTCGGTCTTCAAATCTGTCAGCAACGCAACGGCATCTTCATATCTCAAGAAAAATATCTCAAAGATTGCCTGAAGAAGTTTGGAATGCAAGACTGCAAAGGATACACGACGCCAATGCCAACCAAAAGTCATCTAAGCCCCGACGCCAATGGTAAAGATTTCGATCAACAGGTATACCGCTCCACGATTGGTTCTTTACTTTACTTATGTGCATCTAGGCCAGATATCATGCTTAGTGTTTGCATGTGTGCTCGATTCCAAGCGACACCAAAGGAGTCGCATCACTTAGCTATGAAGCGAATTCTTCGATATTTGGACACCCCAACACTAGGATTATGGTATCCAAAGGGCTCAGAGTTTGATATGGTTGGTTTTTCGGATGCTGATTATGCTGGTGACAAGGTGGATCGCAAGTCTACATCAGGCACATGTCACTTTCCGGGTCGATCTCTTGTCTGTTGGTCTTCAAAGAAGCAGAACTATGTATCACTCTCAACTGCTGAATCTGAATACATTGCTGTTGGATCTTCCTGCGCTCAGCTTCTGTGGATGAAGCAAACTATTAAGGACTATGGTATCCATCTGAAGCATGTGCCACTCTACTGCGATAATGAAAGCTCTATCAAGATTGCCAATAACCCAGTTCAGCACTCGAGGACAAAGCACATTGAAATTCGTCATCATTTTCTCAGAGATCATGTTATGAAAGAAGATATTGATATCATTCACGTCAAGACAGAAGATCAGTTGGCTGATATCTTCACTAAGCCCTTGGATGAGAAAAGGTTTTGCAAGTTGCGTGTGAGCTAAATATCTTGGAATCCTCGAATGTCCTGTGATTAGGCACACATCCTAACACTTATGCAGTTTGATGACTTAGATGCGCAACACACGAAGTAATGTATATCTTCAATCAATGAAGACATACACTCTAAGTGTGAAAACATTAATGTGGAAATTGACTTCAGAGCGCCACGATAATTGTGCGCCATGTCTGGGTCTAATACTTCCTATACGGTGGGTAACGCCGCCACCAAACTCTTTTGAAATGTTTCCTCATGGAGTCATATTTGCAAAGTCTTCGCAATTGATTTATCTTCGATTTTAAGTTGACTTCATGATTACTAATTTGGATTTACTCTGTTATATACATATATTGTATTCTGTCCTCTACAGCATTCACTTATGGCTATGTCTTCTTGTTTGAATCTTTTGAACTAAGTGAATGTGATCGGACCCTAATCCCTCTATGCTTTCTATATCAAGCTCTATCTATCCAAGTCATATGCATTCTGTTGAAACTGTCAAATGTCTTCTCTGCGTCCTTGTCAGCAGAAGATACAGAGACAAACATTTATATCTAGCTTTAATGACTTATCCTTTTTGCCTGAAACCCGGAGAATTCGGAACGACCACCCCGACAATCTAGGCGTGCGTGGGACGTGGAACAACTTCCAATGAGTTGCATGTTCACCATGTGTCCATCAGATCTGAACCGCCAGGGGCACCTGCGTAATTGCGTTGTGTTGTCTCTATCCTTATAAATGCATGTCTCGTCTCAGTCAAAATCCTTCTTCCTCCTTCTCCATCTCTCGCAAACCCTAGCGCCTACGCTAGCTCTCGACGACGCCGATGATGAAGCGCTTAGCTGCTGCGACTTCCTCGACGCCGTCCTCACGCAGGCCGCGGACCTCGTCTTCTCCGCCGTCGCCGTAGGTGTCTTCCGTCGCCAAGTTAGGGCATGGGAGATCGAACTGCTCGTCATCCATCTTTGCTCTGTCTAGCAGTTCTTTGTGTGGTAATAAAAGTCTACTTTTTACCGTCTTTTTGATCCGATTGATTCATCCCTTCCTACCAAAAGTAGTTTCTAGATCTTCGAATATGGATCTATCTCTTTCTGCATCTCATATTCTGCCTAGTATATTCGCTTATGCTTCTTCACAAGTTAGATTCCTCACTTGTACTTATTCTTGGATTTGTACAACTCTGGAACCAACTCTCATCATATAAGTGAATGTCTTCGCGTTATGAGGTCAATGTCTTCAAACTGATTTATCTTCAAAATCTTCTGAGAATGCATATGACCTCGTCCCCTTCCCTCGCACCTTTAATGCTGTCATAGGTACATGTCCATGCGAGAATCCCTTGGTTCTCATAGTCTGCATTCGTTTGCAGAGTTCTTGCAGAGTCACATCAACTCACCTGACGTGAGTTCCTGTCAGTACAGCCGTTTGAAGCCTTTGAAAGTACTGAAGCCTTTCAGTTTCCACTTCATGGCAACTGGAAAATCAGCAATAAAGGGAGGCAGACAGCGTCATGGTGACACCTCCAAGGACTTACCTCCATATTTGCATGAGATGTACAAAACAGATCCAGAAGAAACCTATACTGAACGCAAGAATCAAATCCAATGGATTCGAATATATTGGGCAGAAGAGTGGTTCAGATATCGCTTCATCACTAAGGAATATGCAGAGAACAATGCCATCAAGGCACCCTGGAATGATATTCTGTACAGAAATCTTCCACCCAGGAATCAGGCAGAAGCTATTGAGCAAGGCTTCTATCCTTGCATGGTGCGCGGACCACAGCCTGAGAATGCCGATCCGTCCTCACTACTCTGGTGTCGTGAAGACAGTCTGTTCAAGCGCAACTACCAGTTTGCCAAAAACTCAGCTGCTACGAACAAGAAGGATCTGGGGCTTGACTTCAACCCTGGTCCCTCCGCACCGCGGGAAAACGGCACCCGTGAAGACAATGAAAACAGGATTGGCCCCTTCTACAACCTTGCTGGCCTCATCACTCACATTACCGTTTGAGGTGCCAAAGTGGATAATTCTGATGATGATGATGCTGACACTGATGAAGCTCCACCTCCTCCTCCAAGGCCTAAGAAGCAAAAGAAGACCAAAGCTTCAAAATCATCTGCTGCTCCAAAAGCTTCAAGAGTGAAGCCATTGGCAACTACCCCTTCTGCTCCAATTAATAACTCTGAAGATCTCTCTCGCATCTCCAAGAAGTGTGAGAAGCCACAGAAGCCACCAGTTCAGAAGCTGAGTCATGCACTGACACCTGCTGCCATTCTGAGGAATGAATCTGAACCCATTGATTTGTCTTCTGATCAAGAATTTGGTGAAGATGCTCTGGAACAGCTGATCAAGAACAAGCAAGAGGCGGAGATCTTCAATGATCTGCCCCTCTTTGATGTAAATATTCTGAAGAACTTCATTGATGAGTGGTTTGATAATCAGGATCTCAACTTTGATGACCTTCAGCTTTCCATTGGCGTCAGCATTGCTTTTCAAGGCGCCATTGCTCCTGAACTTGCTCTGGCTCAGCGCATCGTTGAACTGAAGCGAAAGATCGACTTCGAGAAGGAACAGTTCAAGAAGCATGTCGCCAGGCTGAATGTGGCTGATGTGCAAAAGTTCAAGGTGATGCTCAATGACCTCAAGGAGTCGTTTCAGAAGAAACGCGAGGAAGCCAAAGGCTCAAGAGAGCGCATGAAAGCACTCGCTGACAAATGCGTTCAAGCCTACAATGAAGCTGAAAAGTGCAAGGCACTTGGCCGCCCTGGCATTGACCCCTCAATGGCTGCCAAGAAAAAGAAGTCATCTGAAGCCCACACTGAAGCACCACGGCAGGAAGAACCACACATTGTCTTCCCTGCCAGCATGCGTGGCTCGAAGCCCAAGGCTCCTTCAGTGGATTCTGAATAGAAGAAAACCAAGGCAGCTGAAGCCAAAGCCAGGAAGCGGAAAACCAAGTGCACCACTTATGAAGAACCACCCCCTAAGAAGAGAAAACCAAGAGAAGAGAAAGGGCTGCTCCCACAGAGCCCCTTGTTGTTGAACCCCTTGCATTTGTTCCCCCTCCATCTGCAAACCAAGAGCGTCGCATGATTGTTCATGAGCCTGCTTCCACAGAGGCTCCTGAAGCTCAAGAAGTTCCAGTCGTCGACCCCATCGCGACCGAAGATATTGCTCAAGATGATGTAGTTCTTCCTCGGATCGAGCGCCTAACCGTATCATCGCCTGTTCGAACGAACAGTGAGCTTATCAGTATTGGTCGTCCTTTGACGCCAATCTCACAAGATGCATCGTGGGCTGGTCGCCCCCAGCAAGCTACCCCACCTCAAGACTCACCAAGTACACCCCAGCCGTCAAGTGTCCCCGTCATCAGCCCCATGTCAAATGATGACAACTACATGGAGACATCACCATCGCCAAAGGCGTCGCCCGTATTCCAACGGCTTCGCAAAGGCCTGAAGCCATCTGCCTCCATGACCACCATCACAGAAGAGGACTCCAACTTGTCAAGATCAGTGGCACGTCAAGTGTTCCCTGAAGACAATCCTTCTGTGACGGTCCCTGTGTCTAAAGCCAATGCTGTTGAAGACCCTCCGGCTGCATCAGCTGGAGTAACACAAGAATAAGAGCGTGTTGCTACTCCCCCTACAACACAAGAAGAAGTTAATGAAGAGAACCAGTACATGCCAGAACCTCCAGCTACTCAAGTGGAGGGTGAGAACCCTGAGGCTGCCACACATGATCTTCCTGAAGCCAATGATGTTGTCATGGCCGACGCTAATGTGGAGCCTACAGTAGCCAATGCACCAGTGGCCAATGAAGCCCATGAAGCAGATGAAGTCAATGCCGCACCTGTCACAAATCTGCAGCCTGAAGTCCATGCCACTGCTCCTATTCCGCCTCCAAGGCCACACACTATTGAGCAAGCATATAACTATGGCCAGCTTGTCACTGTCAGATGGCCTATTTTGATTCCTCCGCCTGCTGATGGTCCTCAATTTGATTACCATGTCGAGCACAGGCCTCAGGTTCAGAAGCCAAAGCCAAGACTGCCCATATTTCCAGGTACAGCCTCTTCACCAGGATCCTTCAATGTCAACGGCTTCATTGCACACAACACCTTCTTCGATAGCAACAAGAACCCCTACACCAAGCCCAAGATTTCATCTGATCGGTTCTGGAGCTATCAGCAGCGTAGCTACTATTCATGCATTATGTACAACCAAGGCCGCATATTTCTGCATATGCATCTTGATATTGAAGCCATAGCTGGCCTGCCCTGCTTGCAAGAAGCCCTTGATTGCTTCAGAGAGGCTGGCTTACTGCATTTTGTCACTGACAAGGAGCATTGGAATGAAGAGTTGCTACTCCAATTCTACGCCACCCTGCATATCAGAGGCTACAACAGGGATCCGAAGACTTGGGTCCTTGAGTGGATGACAGGAAATGTCCATCATGAAGCCAAAGCATTTGATACCATTGAGCTTACTGGCATGCCCACTCCAGGTGATCTCTATAAGCCCGGTTGTCAGCTTCACACTGCAGCAGTGGAAAGCATCTTTCACAAGCCTGAACCCAACATGAGCCAGATGCTGAGCATGATGAAGCCATTGCCTCCAGATGCAGAATATCCAATGGAGTTCTTTGTTGAAGACCTTGAGTATCTGCCACGCGCGATCTATCACATCACAAGGCGGACTCTCTAGCCTATCAAAGGACATTCTCCAAAGGCCAAGCTCGAAGGTGCAATGACAACAGTGGTCTTCCATATTCTTCATGGCAAAAGCTTCAATGCACAAGATTTCTTCATCCGCCAACTCGCTGCATCAGGGTCAGACATCTTTGGCTTGAAGTTCTATGCTCCATGGATCATGCGTCTGATCAAGCTTCACACTGCCTTCAACTATCAGCCATCTGCACGCAACCACATTATCTTCTTGCCAGATGTTGATATGTATGTTGAAGCCATCTATCCAGAGCCTGACAAAGAGCCACTTTATCTTCATAATGTTGATCGTCAGAGCTTCACTCAGCCCATTGAAGGTGTGTTGGCTGCCACTCGTGTCTATCTGTTGGCTAGTACTACACGTGCACCTCACCGTGCCCCAACTGAAGCCACTAATAGCACAATTGCTCAACGACCTCGAAAGCGATCTCGTGTTCTCAATGACCGAGAGCTTCTCGTTGGCCTGCATCAGAAACAGGATAGGCATCATGATTGGCTCAAGCGCCAGATGCAGAGCATCATGACTGACGTCAATCGCATTTGCAATCTTGCAACCAAGAATGCCTTTGTAACTCATGAAACCTGTCGACGCACATGGAAAGGGCTGACGCTTATGCGTGCTGAGGAAGATCTTCAGGACAATGGCTTCTCCAAACAGTTCAAGTTTGACTCCACTCCACCCAAAAATGTTATTCTGCGGAGCACTCCATCTCTTGAAGACTCAGAGTTCTCCTCTTCTGCTGCAACTGTGAATGCTCGTGTGATCGATGATCAAGATGATGCTACTTCGCCACCTCCAACTCACATCGACACTGCTCCAAGTTCGTCTGCACCGCCAAACCTCGACACCAACCCTGCATCTTCTCCTACTCCTTCTAGGAACGAGTAGAGGCTGAATGTCTTCAATCCTTTTTGGTCCTTACTGACAAAAGGGGGAGAAGCTATGAGTTGATAGTCTTCAAGCGGGTTCATATGGGCGGTTCCACTATATTTTGCCTAGGTGTTTACAACTCTTGCTTTGATACATTTGATTCTCTGAGTTGTAACACTTAAACTCGATGGTCGTCTGCTACTTATTTGCTATTTTGTGATGCGATGATAACTTCCGCACTTAAATCATTTCGCAGATGTCCATTTTTCATTATGCATGTCATTATCTATGTTACATCAGATCATGCATGCTGAATTGTCTTCATAAGTTGAAGAGGGTCTCCACAAGTAAAACCTGTCATGTGCATTTGCATTCCAAAAGCAAATTATTTATATGCACACCTTCAGGGGGAGCCTTTTGCTACTTACGAAGACAATACCTCATCCTTTACAATTTCACATATTTTTATCCCCGTTGAAAACTTCAACCAGTTTGTCATCAATCACCAAAAAGGGGGAGATTGTAAGTGCATCTAGTGCCACCCCAGTTTGGTTTTGGAGTATTGATGACAAACGTTGTTGAGGGACTAATGTGTTTGTGAGAATTGCAGGATAAGACAGGTAGTAGTCCCTCCTTGATTCGGTTTACCTACCGGAGATGACCCCTAAAAATGTATGAAGACATTGAAGATAATGGTGGTACGTGAAGATATTCACATTGAAGACTATGACAGAAGAAGACATTGAGTGAAGACTATGGAGCGCGAAGACTTAGTAGTTTCGTTGTTTCTTTTCTTCTTTGTTGAGTCATAGGAACCACCGCACTGTTAAGTGGGGTCCAAGTGAACAAAGTCAGAGTGACTGAAGTGATGCTCAACCAAAATCCTATGTCTTCGAGTGAAGACAATGAGAGCAAATCTTATCCAGAGTCGGATAAGTCAGCTTTACTTGTAGCCCAAGTCAAGCTGTCGCGTGTGTTTGAAATCTGACCGTTGTGACACGTGTCAGTTCCTTAGTGACCCAGGGTCATTTTGGACAAATCAGGTCGGGTTGCCTACTGGCTATAAATAGGCCACCCCCTACACCATAAATTGGTGGCTGCTCACAGTTAGTGCACGACTTTTGTCGTTGAGAGCAACCCACCTCCGAAGAGTTTGAGAGAGAAATCCTTGTGAGGACAAAGCCCAAAACACCCAGAGCCCAAAGAGTGTTTGGAGTCACTGAAGTCTTTCTGTCTGCGTGATCTGAAGACTTGTTACACTTGAGCACTGTGAATCCTCCAGCTGGTTAGGCGTCGTGTTCTGAGCATCCAAGAGTAATTGTGGATTGCCGGTGAACGAAGTCTGTGAAGGTTTGGAAGTCTACCTTGAAGACTTACCAGAGTGATTGGGTGAGGACTGTGTGTCCTTAGCTCAAGGGGAATAAGGTGAAGACACGTTCTTCTGAGTTCAATCTCAGCCTCTCTAACCAGACGTACAGTTGTCACAGGAACTGGAACTGGTCGAACAAATCATTGTCTTCACAACGCGTTGGTTCTATCTCTTACTCTCCTTACTTACAGTTCGTCTTTGTGAAGTCATTGCCTAATTGCTATGCCTGTTTGACTTCACTGTGTGACTACTTGTCCTGATTGGCTTCATACTATCTTCCATCCTGATCCTACTACCTAGCTGCTATTAGTCATCAAGCTTTAGATTCATACTTGTTTAACTATGGCTTGTCTAGTGTAGTTCCTCTTCCGCTGCATGTTTATAGGTCTAGTTGTCATGTTTGCCTTCGAAACTTCCATGTTTTGAAGACTTTCATAAAAATTGCCTATTCACCCCCCCCCCTCTAGTCGATAACTAGCACTTTCAGCTTTGTCTTCGAATGTTGAACTGGATTCTTGGAAAGCTTGATGGTGCTTTCATTGTCACAGAAGAGTGGTACATTCTTCGTGTTGATGCGATAGTCCTTGAGAGTTTGCTTCATCCATAGAAGCTGAGCACAGCATGATCCAGCAGCAATGTATTCAGACTTAGCAGTGGAGAGTGACACACAATTCTGCTTCTTTGAAGACCAACAGACAAGTGATCCACCGAGAAAGTGACATGTTGATGAGGTAGATTTGCGATCAACCTTGTCACCAGCATAATCAGCATCAGAATACCCAATCATATCAAATGTTGAGCCCTTTGGATACCATAATCCTATCGTTGGGGTGTAAGCCAAATATCAAAGAATTCGCTTCACCGCTAGGTGATGCGACTCCTTTGGTGCCGCTTGGAATCGGGCACACATGCAAACGCTAAGCATTATATCTGGCCTAGATGCACAAAAGGAAAGTAAGGAACCAATCATGGAGTGGTATACCTTTTGATCGAACTCTTTACCATTGTTGTCAGGACCTAGATGACTTTTGGTTGGCATTGGCGTCGGGTATCCTTTGCAGTCTTGCATTCCAAAATTCTTCAGACAATCTTTGAGGTATTTCTCTTGTGATATGAAGATATCATTCCTCTGCTGACGGATTTGAAGACCAAGGAAGAACTTCAGCTCACCCATCATGGACATCTGATATTGCTCTTGCATCATGTGTCCAAACTCATCGATGTATCTCTTGTCGGTGCAGCCGAAGATAATGTCATCCACATAGATTTGGCACACAAACAGTTCACCCTCGTATGATCCGGTTTGAAGCCTTTGCTCTTTAATAAGTCTTTGAGCGTGTCATACCAAGCGCGAGGATCTTGTTTGAGGCCATACAGTGCCTTGTTGAGCTTGTACACCATATCAGGATGTTTTGGATCTTCAAAGCCAGGTGATTGTGCAACATACACTTCTTCTTGAATCTTGCCATTGAGAAAGGCACTTTTCACATCCATTTGGTACAGAAGGATGTTGTGATGATTTGCATATGCTAGTAGTATGTGATTGGCTTCAAGTCTTGTCACGGGAGCAAATGTTTAATCGAAGTCAATCCCTTCAATTTGAGTGTAACCTTGAGCAACCAAACGAGCCTTGTTTCTGACAACTTGACCATGTTCATCTTGTTTGTTGCGATAGATCCATTTGGTGCCAATGATATTATGCTTGCAAGGATCAGGACGCTTGACTAGTTCCCAGACGTTATTCAACTCGAACTGATGGAGCTCTTCTTGCATGGCTTGAATCCATTCAGGTTTCATAAAGGCTTCAGCAACTTTCTTGGGTTCAGATATAGAGACAAATGCGAAGTGCCCACAGAAATTTGCTAGTTGTGTTTCTCTTGAACGAGTGAGCGGACCAGTTGCATTGATGTTGTCAATTATCTTCTCAATATGTACTTCATTTGCAACACGAGGATGTACTGGACGAAGATTTTGCCCTTGCAGATCATTGTCTTCAGCTTCAGCATTGACTTTAGGATGAGCATTGTCTTCAGGTTGACCTGGTGCAATGATGAGTTCATCTTCAGCCTGAGCTTCAGATGGTATGATTTCTCTAGTACCCATGATCTTGATAGATTCACTATGAGGGACTTCATCTAGCACATTTGGCAGGTGCTCTCTTTGCGAGCCGTTAGTCTCATGAACCGCACATCCACATTTTAAACCATTTTATAGTGAAAGAGGTTGAAGACTCTGTAGGAGTGCGAGTACTTTCCGTATCCTAGCATAAAACCTTCATGTGCTTTCGGTGCAAATTTTGAAGTGTGATGTCGATCCTTGATCTAGCACCTAGCACCAAATACTCTAAAGTAACTAACGTTTGGCTTCTTACCAGTTAGCAGCTCATATGATGTCTTCTTTAGAAGCTTGTGAAGATAAACTCGATTGATGAGATGGCATGCAGTGTCAATGGCTTCAGGCCAGAACTTCCTTGGAGTCTTGTACTCATCAAGCATCGTCCGAGCCATCTCAATGAGGGTTCTGTTCTTGCGCTCCATGATGCCATTCTGCTGAGGTGTGTAGGGAGCAGAAAACTCATGAGTGATGCCCAGTGTATCAAGATAAGTGTCGAGGGTAGTGTTCTTGAATTTTGTGTCATTGTCACTTCTGATGTGCTTGATCTTGATGTCATAGTTCATCATGGCACGATTGGCAAAGCATCTGAAAACATCCTGCACTTCAGTCTTGTAGAGAATTATATGCACCCAGGTATATCTTGAGTAATCATCAACAATAACAAAACCATAGAGACAAGTAGTGGTAGTAAGAGTAGAGTAGTGAGTAGGGCCGAATAAGTCCATGTGAAGCAGCTCGAAGGGTTGAGAAGTCGTCATGATTGTCTTCGAGGGATGCTTGGCCCTAGTCATCTTCCTAGCTTCACAGGCACCACACAGATGGTATTTCTTGAACTTGACACCTTCAATGCCCACGACATGCTTCTTCTTTGCGAGAGTGTACAAGTTCCTCATGCCCGCATGTCCTAGCCTCCGATGCCAGAGCCAGCACTCTTAAGATTTTGCTAGAAGACATACGACAAGTTGTGGTCCTGCTGAGAAATCTACCATATACAGATCATCTTTTCGATACCCTTCAAAGACTAGAGATTGGTCAAATTCCATAAGGACAAGGCAACAATATTTTCCAAATATCACAATCATGTTCAAATCACATAGCATTGATACAGACATTAAGTTGAAACCAAGGGATTCAACAAGCATCACTTTATCCATGTCCTGATCCTTTGAGATTGCAACTCTACCAAGACCCAATACCTTACTTTTACCAGTGTCAGCAAATGTGATATGACTTTTATCAGACGGCCGAAGAGTTGAATCCATCAGAAGACTTCGATCACCAGTCATGTGGTTGGGGTAGCCACCATCCATAACCCATTCTAAAGCTTGAGGTGTCATAGCCTACAGTACAGTTTGGGGGATAGGCTTCACCAAGAGAGTTGTGAAGCAGAAACATTTGATGAACAAGAGGAACATAGAAGTTCAGATCTTGGTTAGGATAGATAGGGTCGGTGTCAAGGAATATCGGGACGAAATACATAGTAAGACCATTTGAACATTTTATCTTGCATCCCACAAGATGTTTAAGGTCCCCAGCATAAGCATCAGACGCCTTTAATTTCCGGCTGGAGACCTTTCCCTCCAAAAGAGAGTTAAGTTTTCTTAACCACCCACATCCTCAGGGGTGGCTTAGAAGCACTGAGTCTAAGTGCAGCATCTGAGAACTTCGGCTTTGGAGCCCTAGCAAATAGCCTTGCAGGAGGATAATAATACTCGTAAGAATAAGCAGAAAAGTTCTTAGACTTATGAACATAGCGGTTTGATGAAACACGCTCATATTCAAAGGTCTGAGTATGGTTCCCTGCAAAACATTGGCGTTAAGGTGACTCAGGTGAGTCCTCTGTCTGTATGAAGCCTTTGGACTATATGAAGCCTTTGGTCTGGGGTTTGTCTTGTTCCCTGGTGGTGTCGTAACGACATTCATGGGAAGACTTTCGAGACAACTTTTGGGTACCCGGATCTTCTTAAGAGGTGGTCCATTCCTGCAGTTAGTACCAATATACCTGGCAAACACGTCACCATTCTGATTCCTGAACAGTTTATAGTTTGCATCAAAGGATTCATCAATGATAATTGGGTTAGCACTAGTGATGCCAGATAAGGTAGATGGATCCACTAAAGGTCCCTTAGCAGCAACCCATGTGGTTTTGGGGTACTGCTCAGGCATCCAGTAAGAACCATCAACATTCATTTTCCTCTCAAACCCAACACCCTCTTTCCTAGGGTTTCGGTTCAGAATCTGCTTTTTCAGGACATCACATAGTGTATGATGCCCTTTGAGACTTTTGTACATTCCTGTCTCAATTAATGACTTCAACCTGGCATTCTCATCAGCAATAGTAGTGGTATCCTCAGTTGAGGGGTTATTTACCACATTAACAGTTGAAGATATTGCAACAGTAGCAGCAGTTGAACATTCAGCAACAGAGACAGCATTTTCACGCTCAATACATTTTAGACATGGTGGTTCGAATCCTTCCTGAGCGGAACTGATCTATTGAGCATGGATTGACTCATTTTCCTTTTGAAGATCTTCATGAGCCGATCTCAATTTCTCAAGTTCCCGCTTCCTTTGAAGCTAATCATAGAAAAGCTTTTCATGAGAGGTTGAGAGCGAGTCATGATGACTCTCAAGTTCCTCATACTTACCATGAAGATTTTTAATGTCTTCAGTTAAGGACTGAGATCGGGTCATTTCCGTGTCCAACGGGTCATCGCTTTTGTCTAACAATTTTTGAATATGTTCCATGGCATTCTGTTGTTCAGTTGCAATTTTAGCAAGTGTTTTGTAGCTAGGTTTAGATTCACATTTAGAGTCATCTTCACTTGATGTTTGAAATTAAGCATCGCGTGAGTTTACCTTGGCACCACATGCCATGAAGCAGTAAGTGGGAGCAGAGTCATCCTCATCCTTGGCATCAATGTTGGTGACGAGGCCATTGTCTTCAGTGTTGAAGATGGACTTGGCGACGTATGCAGAAGCTAGAGCAGGCTTGCTACTCTAGAATCAGATTCCTCTTCAGACTCCACCTTTGCCTCCTCAGATGCAGACTCCTCCTCTGAATCCATCTCCTTGACAACAAAAGCACGAGCCTTGCTAGATGAGCTATTCTTGTGTGATGAAGACTTTTATGAAGACTTGGAAGAAGACTTTGAGGATTTCTTCTTCTTGTTGTCATCAGAATCATATTCCTTGCTCTTCTTCTTATTCTTTGACTCACTGTCCCATTGTGGACACTCAGAGATGTAGTGACCAGGTTTCTTGCACTTGTGACAGGTTCTCTCCTTGTGATCATGAGTGGAAGCTTCATCATTTCTTGAGCTGGATCTTCAAGACTTTCTGAAGTCTTTCTTCTTGGTGAACTTCTGGAACTTCTTCACAAGCATAGCGAGCTCCTTTCCAATGTCTTTAGGATCCCCGAAACTGCAGTCAGATTCTTCTTCAGACGAGGAGACGGCCTTTGCCTTCAAAGCGCAAGTGCGGCCATAGTTGGGACCATAGATATATCTTTTCTCATATAGCTGGAACTCATGTGTGTTGAGCCTCTCAAGTATGTCAGATGAATCGAGAGTCTAGAAGTCAGGGCGCTCTTGAATCATCAGGGCCAGGGTGTGAAATGAGCTATCAAGAGATCTCAGAAGTGTCTTGAAAATTTCGTGCTTGGTGATCTCAGTGGCGCCGAGTGCATGAAGCTCATTGGTGATATTAGTGAGGCGATCAAATGTGAGCTGGACATTCTCATTGTCATTTCTCTTGAAGCGGTTGAAGAGATTGCGAAGAACAATGATCCTTGAATCTCTCTATGTTGAGACACCTTCGTTGACCTTGGAGAACCAGTCCCAGACTAGCTTCACAGTTTCTAGAGCACTCACACGACCATACTGCCCCTTGGTCAGATGACCACAAATGATGTTCTTGGCAGTTGAGTCCAGTTGTATGAAATTCTTGACATCGGCAGGAGTGACACCTTCACAAGTCTTGGGAACGCCGCTCTTGACGACATACCAGAGATCGACGTTAATGGTTATGCATACGCATCTTATTCTTCCAGTAGGGGTAATCAGTGCCATCGAAGACAGGGCACGCAGCAGAGACTTTGATTATCCCTGCAGTCGACATAGCTAAACTCCAGGTGGTTAAACTGAATCACACAGAACAAGGGAGCACCTTGCTCTGATACCAATTGAAGTGCTAGTATTCGACTAGAGGGGGGTGAATAGGCGATTTTTATGGAAGTCTTCAAAACAGGGGTGTTTCAAAGACAAACAATAGAAATGACCCTATTGATATGCAGCGGAAGGTAGACTACACTAGACAAGCCATACTCAAGTAAGCAATGAAGTGAAAGCACGAAGACTATAAGCAGCTAGGTAGTAAGGATCATGATGGAAGATTGTATGAAGCCAAACAGACAACAGTCTTCACATAGTGAAGTCAATTAGATCAGGCAAGTAGGTAAAGACTTCATGAAGACAAACTATAAGTAAGATGAGAGAGGTAGGATAGAACCAGTTGTTCAGAGAGGACAAGGGGTTTGTTGGACCAGTTCCAGTTGCTGTGACAATTGTATGTCTGGTTAGGGAGGCTCGGATTCAACTCAGAAGACCGTGTCTTCACCTTATTCCCCTTGAGATAAGAACACTTAGTCCTCGCCCAATCACTCTGGTAAGTCTTCAAGGGAGCCTTCCAAACCTTCACAGACTTCGTTCACTGGCAATCCACAATGACTCTTGGATGCTCAGAACGCGACGCCTAACCGGCTGGAGGATTCACAGTCCTCAAGTGTAATAAGTCTTCAAATCATGCGGACTGAAAGACTTCAGTGATGCCTCACACTCTTTGGCTCTGGGTGTTTTGGGCTTTGTCCTTGCATGGATTCTCTCTCAAAGGCTTCAGAGGTGGGTTGCTCTCAAACGACAAAAGTCGTGCACTAACTCTGAGCAGCCACGAATTTATGGTGTAGGGGGTGGGCTATTTATAGCCAGGAGGCAACCCGACCTGATTTGTCCAAAATGACCTCGGGTCACTAAGGAACTGACACATGTCCAATGGTCAGATTTCAAACACACGTGGTAGCTTAGCTTGGGCTACAAGCCAACCTGACTCATCCAGCTCTGGATAAGATTTTCTCTCATTGTCTTCGCTCGAAGACATAGGATTTGGTTGAGCATCACATCAGTCACTCTAACTTTGTTCACTTGGACCCCACTTAACAGTACGATGGTTCCTATGACTCAACAAAGAAGAAAAGGAAACTATGAAACAACTATGTCTTCGTACTCCATAGTCTTCATGCGATGTCTTCTCCTGTCACAGTCTTCAATGTGAATGTCTTCACAGATCACCATTATCTTCAATGTCTTCACACATTTTTAGGGGTCATCTCTGGTAGGTAAACCGAATCAATATGGGACTACTACCTGTGTTATCCTGCAATTCTCACAAACACATTAGTCCCTCAACCAAGTTTGTTGCCAATACTCCAAAACCAACTAGGGGTGGCACTAGATGCACTTACACAATATCCATAGCATAAGTTACTAAGGCTAATATACTCTCTTCAAAGGTAGCATTGATGTTCATAAAGTAGTTGAAAGGAATCTATAAGAAGTCAGTGGTCAACCTCTCGCATGTTTTGGTCAAAGGAGGAATTTAGAACCGTCATTTGGCACACAAAAATCACATGCAAGATCACCCAGAAAGTTGCACTACTAGTACTAGTACTGCGTGTTAGATGAAAAAACACGATCAAGATCAAGAAAAATATCGTCAGGAAGAGATATTACCTGGACTTGCTTAATGAGGGATCCCAAAGAGGGGGCCTTGTACAGGGCGATGGCCTTGAGCTTGTCTGCGGTAGTCCTGGCAGGGTGCTTGCGCTTCTTCATACCCTAAGCCTCGATGGTTTTGGCCATAGCCATACACATCACTTCGGTCGGTGCTCCGAAGTCCATCAAGAAACTGTCAAATAGAAATAAAAGAAAAAACCATAATCACAAACCCAAAGGAAGAATAGAGAGGGAGTTATAGAATCAGTCTCGAGGTTGCAAGACCGGGCCTTGGCCAGAATCAACACCATTGATGCGCTCATCTTTCCTTCTTTGTGAGAGAAGAACAATGGCAGAAGCAGGTCGGGGTTTTCTTGAAGAAATGAGGAACAAGATGAGGGAGAAGCGAGTTGGGGTTTTATTCAAGAGAGGAAGATAAGGGAGAAGAGTGAAATGGTGGTTGCTTCGTCCGTCCAACTTACTGCTGGAAAGGTGGGGTTTTGTGATTTGAAGGCTCATTGGGCATTTCTATGGCGCTTCGATTGGGGTAGTCTACATTGCAGTTGGGCACTCTAGTATGGAGTAATTTAGTGCATGGCTAGTGGACCCCGATGCTGGTTGTCCCACACATCGGCGAAAGTGAGTAGCAAGGTTTCCGACGACCGTCGAGGAGGATCCGCATGGTAGAGCGTGTCCAGTGTTTCTGATGAAAAAATGATTACAGCAAGCGTTTCCACTCTTACGATGGAGGTGTGCAAAACACAGCAGCCACTTGAACTTACATAGTGCTCCTACTACTAGGAATGTATAGTGGTTCATACGTCAGTACTACATAATCTTGTTGCTAGTGTAGTAAGATATGATGATAACAAATGATGGTGTGAGCATGTCAACTATATGAATAGTAATGTAACATAGTACCCCTTTTTTACTGTCCGGTCGAGAATGAACGATGAGATCAATGTTAACAGAACTAGGTCTAAAGTGCACGGAGAGTACGGTGCTACATTACTCCACGGAACATGAACCATATGAAGCACGAATCATTGTTAAGCAGGGTGTATGAAGGGTGTGTGGGATGGGAGCGAAAGTTCCCTTCTCGACCCACTTTTGGGTGTTTGGCAGAGTGCATGAAGGGTGCATGAGTCCACACTAGTAGGTTAACACAAATACACTAGGACCATGCATGAAGAGGGGTGCTGAGATGAGCATGCTTGAAGAGGGAACAACTATATTGAGATGAGAATACAACCAAACACACCCACACGTTTTGTGCTACAGTGACCGATCTGCACCATTTGAGTTTGATCCAATGATCATGTTGCGCCAAGACATGGACATGCCCATGCAGAGGACACCTAAACACCGCCGAAGTCCCTCTGCTTCTCGAGGCGCACGACATTGGTGATGCAGGGTGCCACCGCCCTTAGATCTTGCTCCCGGTCGACGGGAGCCAGCTCATCAAAGACGGCGTCCAATGGCACAAATGGATTTCGGTGACGGAGTCCTAAGAGGATTCGCCTGGCAACAGCGACGGCAGCCCGCAACCCCTCCTTGTCCAACTCCACCCCCACCATCGTCCAGAGACGGCTCAGCTCCTCGGAGATATAGGTGAATAAGGAGACCAGGTCAGGAAGCCGCAGCTCGTTGAAGTCGACGGGGTGGTTGAACGGGTTTAGCCTGACGCCTAGCATGGTTGCGCTGGCACGACGGTAGGCATTGCGCAGCCACTAAACGTGCGTGGCAAAATAGTCCACCAAGTGGCTGAGGCGATCCTAGACCTCGTCACAATCGGCGCGCTCGCGCTCCCGCCAGCTCGGTTGACCGCCTATCGTATCTGCCACTTTCTGTAGCAACGCTGCCGACGCCTCGAGGATCTTTGTGGTGGATGCCTGCCGCTTTTGAAGCTCCATGAAATCCCACACAAAAAGGAGGAGCATGGCACTCCTCTCCTCCTTGAGATCACGGAGCTCCACGTCCTTGGCCCTGAGCTCTGCATCCTTGGCCTGGAGCTCCTGTGTCAGGCGCCTCACCTCTGACTCCGTGATCTGGTGCGCCGCCAAGGAACTAGGTAGAAGCAATGGGGAGAGGAAGCAAAGGGGGCAAAATGGCTGAAAGGCAATGCAATCTACGGGAAGGCGGAGGGAGCCAGCCGAGGAGCGGCGTGAATCTTTTGGTTTTCACCATGGGAAAACAACAGTTGACGAATTTTCACATCAAGGAGCAGTGGGTTTTACAGGCGGAGTCATCATGACTAATTGCTGTCGCGCCTGCTCCCATCAATCAAAAAACTAAAAATTCTGCCGCACCCAAAGATCAGAGCAACGCCGCGATGGATATTAAGATTTACCTGTCGGCAAGGAGACAAAAAACGGGTGAAAAAACAAATGTGGCGGCGGCCTAGCTAATAGGTGGCACTAGCTCAACTAGCTAGCCACCATGCTTCACTAATGTACTCGGCGGGAAAGATGGTCTTTCGTGATTTGATGACTCATTTACTTGCTTCGGTGCTACGATCGAGGAGGGTTCTCGAGGAATCCCCCCAAAGCTTTCCATTCTGGTGCTACAAGACCAAGACCACGGGCTCGGTAGGACGATGTCATCACCGAGCCCACTGCAGCATCACGGCCTGAAGCTATACAGGCAAAGACTACCTTTCATCAGGATAAGATGTACTACTTGACCCCTTTCGAATTGGCCATTGTGGGATCCCTTCCCGCCTAAGTTTTGAGGGAAGAGGACCAAGGCCACTATAAATATAGCTTAGCCACCACCACAAGGGGAAAGCTTTATTGATCAAGTGGGGTTCTGTGACATCTTTGTCTGGTCGTTGAACACAAACGAAGTACGCGAAGTTGCAGCTATGGTGAACTTTAATCTAAACAAAACCCAAAGTCTAAATGGTGCCCTAAGGGGGGGATTTCATGGCCCTTGAAGGAGGGGTCCGAAACTAACCCTATCTCTTGTTTCCCCACACATACAGACTCTAAAAATAGACTATACTCAAGTATTTCGAAATTACATGGGTCTGGCCCAATAATAAGGTGACACAACACCTATAATAGCCTTTGGACGAAATTTATTAAGTGGAAGCTTGTATATTTTGTCCAAGGCTTCATGCGCTCATTATGGTGGCTTCAAAGTCCTGAAATCATCACTTGTAACTCCATTCTTGTTCCCTTGCGCATGCCATCATCTCCATGCTTGATCTTGCTCCAATGTTCATCCTTCTTGTCCAAGTTAGGCCCTTCATTTGTAAATAAGACAAATGTATCCAATTTAGGCAGCATTATATTCTCATGAACATTAGAATCATTACCAAGAAACGAATGTACCTAATAATTTAACTAGCGTGCACGAGCTCTAGTAATTGGTCCGGTATGTATAGCAGCAGGGGTCGTGGGTGTAACAATGGTATTGATGTGCTCATCATTTATAGGCGAAGATTACCTTTCATCAGGATAAGATGTACTACTTGTCTCCTTCTGAATTGGTCGTTGTGGGATCCCTTCCCGCCTAAGTTTTGAGGGAAGAGGACCAAGGCCGCTATAAATATAGCTTAGCCACCACCACAGGGGGGAGCCTTTCCACCCTCACCACCATAGCACTCACGAGGCTGTTCATCCACTGTACTTGTTCATCCTTAGCCCCTCATGAGGCCAATCCACCACAAAGTAGGAGTAGGGTTTTACACCGCAAGGTGTCCCAAACCTGGGTAAACTGTCATGTTCATCTTCTTCCCTGCTCACGCAAATCTAACGAGGCTACGTCGTAGGGTGGCGAGCTTGAGACGCGAGAGGTTGAGATCTTCGCACACGCCCTAGAGTTCAAACCTTCTTGGGTCTGCGGAGCCCTAGATCTGACATTTGGTGCGCCAGGTAGGGGCGTGTCGAAATCTTCTGTCGAGTTCCACTCCGTCCCGCTCGGTCACCCCTGTGGCCGACGCCCACCAGGTCTGTGTCGAGCGTCGGGCCACTCGCATCGCCACAACGACACCCGTGGGCCGCTGCACCCCGCGCCACTCCGCTTCCCCTGTAGCCAACGCTGCCACTAACCCTGTTGTCCATGAGCAGCAGGATTCAGCGTTGCCACCTTCCGTGCGGCACGACGGCCGCACCGCCACTCCGTCACCCACTCCGGCCACGACATCGTCCTCCCATTCTCGCCACGGGCCGGCGAACGCGCAGGTTGCACTGCTCATGGCATGCGAGCTGTTGCGCTACCGTCCCGCTGATGACTGGCTTGGCTGCATTGCCGAGATTGTCAGTGCCATGGGCGAAGCCCCTGCGCCGTCCCGATCGCTTCGTCCTCTGCCATCCCAGGCCGGCAATGTGGCTCGCGGTGCTCCTCCTCCTCCTTTGTGCGGCACTGACCCTCAGCCCGGGCGTGATGTGCAACCATGCGACCCACTGCGCGGGGCACCAGCGGGCAAAGAGGCGACCTGCCAGGTGGTGCAGCGGCCCCAAGGTGATGCCCGCGCGCTTCCTGTGATGCCATGCCAAGACCACGCGCCACTAGAGGCTGTGGCGCGTGGGCGTCAAGACCGAGCTCCCACATGCAGCCCGCGCCTATGAGTGTGGCAGGCTGTCGTGCCTTCACCCTGGATCTGCACCGCGTCGTCTGGCCTGGCAAGTTCAAGCCGGACCTGCCTCGGCGCTACGACGGCACCCCTGACCCCGCGGTGTTCCTCTAGTTCTACTTGCTGAGCATCGAGGCTGCCAACGGTGATGAGAAGGTCATGGCGAACTAGTTCCCCATGGCTCTAGGGAACCCGCGGAGGGGTCGATCTCATCTTGGGACAAACTTCATGAGCGTTTCATCGCCAACTTCTAGGGAACCCGCGATCGCGCTCCTGCAGTGGGCGACCTGTGACGCATGAAACAACGGTCGGGCAAGACCCTGCACAAGTACATACATCACTTCATGAACATCCGTCTCAAGATCCTGAAGGCGTCGAACGAGGCCATCATCTCAACGTTCACGGATGGCGTCCGAGATGTTAAGATGAAAGAGGAACTCGCCATCCACGAGGACTTTTGCTCGGCCCTGGAGATGTTCAACCTGGCGACAAGTGCGCAAGGGCCGAGGAGGGCCGCCTCTCCCTCCTGGAGCTTCCTGAGGCTGACCCTAAAGATAAGAAGGCCAAGGCTAAGGAGGCAAAGCGCAAGGGTCCCGCCATGCTTATGGCTGAACCTGAGATGAAGCATGGTCGTCACCACGACTAACCTCCCAGGGGCAACCGCCCATTCTGCGTCTTCCACAACATGCACGGCCACAACATCAACGACTGCCAAGAGCTCAGGGCCCTCCGTGATGGGTGCCTTGGTCACTGCCCCGAGCGTGGTGACCAGGGCGGATGCCACAGAGGAGGCCATGGCGAAGGCCGCTGGGACAACCGTGACCCTCACCAGGATTGGCGCAATCAACCTTGTGAGGACCGCTGGCACGTTGAGCCTCACGACGGGCCCTGGCGTGACCAGCCTCATGAGGCCCGTACTCACGAAAATGTCAACCTCCTTCCGCTGCCACTGCCACCAAGGAGAAACAATGACAATCAGCAGGATGACGGGGCTGGGGCTTCCAGGAGCCTCGGGCGATCGCCTCTATTCTGGGCGGTGCTCAGACCCCCGCCTCACATCGCATCTTTAAGCAGTTCTCTCGAGAAGTGAAAGCGGACCTCCCGAGGCTCGAGGCCGTGCGTCCCCTCAAGTGGTTGCAATACGCTATCATCTTCGACTCCAAGGACCACCTCAAGTGCTCGGCCGTCGGAGGTGCGCTTCTCGTGCTCTGCACGCCCACCATCAGCAATGTCCTTATCACCAAGACCCTCATCAACGGTGGTGCGGGGCTCAATGTTCTCTACATCGAGATGTTTGAGACACCCCAAGTGCCTTATGATCAGCTCCTAATAACCATGCCTTTCTCAGGGGTGACCGCCGGCTCCACCATCCCCCTAGGGCAGATACGCCTCCCAATAACATTCGGCAATCGCAACAACTACCACACCGAGCTCATCGACTTCGACGTCTCTCACATCGGCCTCCCATACAACGCATCCTTGGGTATCCGGCCCTGGCCAAGTTCACGACGGAAACTCACCACGGCTACAATGTCCTCAACATGCCAGGGAGCAGCGACATCATCACGGTCGCCTATGATGAGAAGGATGCGGTGTTCTGATACGTCTCCAACGTATCTATAATTTTTGATTGTTCCATGCTATTATATTACCCGTTTTAGATGTTTATGGGCTTTACTCTACACTTTTATATCATTTTTGGGACTAACCTACTAACCGGAGGCCCGGCCCAAATTGTTGTTTTCTTGTCTATTTCAGTGTTTCAAAGAAAAGGAATATCAAACAGAGTCCAAACGGAATGAAACCTTCGGGGGAGTTATTTTGGAACGGAAGTAATCCAGGAGACTTGGAGTAGACATCACGGAAGCTTCGAGGTGGCCACGAGGCAGGGAGGCGCGCCCCCCACCCTCGTGGGCCCCTCGTGGCTCCCCTGACCGACTTCTTTCGCCTATATATGTCCATATACCCTAAGAACATCGGGGAGCACAATAGATCGAGAGTTCTGCCGCCGCAAGCCTCTGTAGCCACCAAAAACCAATCGGGACCCTGTTCCGGCACCCTGCCGGAGGGGGGATCCATCACCGGTGGCCATCTTCATCATCCCGGCGCTCTCCATGATGAGGAGGGAGTAGTTCACCCTCGGGGCCGAGGTATGTACCAGTAGCTATGTGTTTGATCTCTCTCTCTCTCTCTCTCTCGTGTTCTTGAGGTGATACGATCTTGATGTATCGCGAGCTTTGCTATTATAGTTGGATCTTATGATGTTTCTCCCCCTCTACTCTCTTGTGAAGAATTGAGTTTTCCCATTGAAGTTGTCTTGTCGGATTGAGTCTTTAAGGATTTGAGAACACTTTATGGATGTCTTGTTGTGCTTATCTGTGGTGACAATGAGATATTCACGTGATCTACTTGATGTATGTTTTGGTGATCAACTTGCGGGTTCAATGAACTTATACATAGGGGTTGGCACACGTTTTCATCTTGACTCTCCGGTAGAAGCTTTGGGGCACTCTTTGAAGTTCTTTGTGTTTGTTGAATAGATGAATCTGAGATTGTGTGATGCATATCGTATAATCATGCCCACAGATACTTGACATGACATTGGAGTATCTAGGTGACATTAGGGTTTTGGTTGATTTGTGTCTTAAGGTGTTATTTTAGTACGAACTCTATGATAGATCAAATGGAAAGAATAGCTTTGTGTTATTTTACTACGGACTCTTGAATAGATCGATCAGAAATGATAACTTTTAGGTGGTTTCGTACCCTACAATAATCTCTTCATTTGTTCTCTGCTATTAGTGACTTTGGAGTGACTCTTTGTTACATGTTGAGGGATAGTTATATGATCCAGTTATGTTATTATTGTTGAGAGAACTTTCACTAGTGAAAGTATGAACCCTAGGCCTTGTTTCCAAGCATTGCAATACCGTTTATGCTCACTTTTATCATTTGTTCCCTTGCTGTTTTTATATTTTCAGATTACAAATACCCATATCTACCATCCATATTGCACTTGTATCACCATCTCTTCGCCGAACTAGTGCACCTGTAAAATTTACCATTGTATTGGGTGTGTTGGGGACACAAGAGACTCTTTGTTACTTGGTTGCCGGGTTGTTTGAGAGAGACCATCTTCATCCTACGCCTCCCATGGATTGATAAACCTTAGGTCATCCACTTGAGGGAAATTTGCTACTGTCCTGCAAACGTTTGCACTTGGAGGCCCAACAACGTCTACAAGAAGAAGGTTGCGTAGTAGACATCAAGCTCTTTTCTCGCGCCGTTGCCGGGGAGGTGAGTGCTTGAAGGTATATCTTTAGATCTTGCAATCGAATCTTTTTGTTTCATGTTTTATCACTAGCTTAGTCTATAAAAGAAATTTACAAAAAAATGGAATTGAGGGTGCCTCATATGCTTCATCTTTTTGATGACTTCCGTGAAAATAAGGATTCCGATAATTGTGCTCAATTGCTAGAGGAAGAATGCATTAAAATGTTTGGCACTATATTTTTGAATGGTGAGAATGATTGCAATGTTGTTAGTATGAATTCCTTGAATATCCATGATGATAATGATATGCAAAGCCACAAGCTTGGGGAAGCTATGTTTGATGAATATGATATTTTTTTGTCCCCCAAGTTTTGATGAGCAAATTTATTATGATGAAAGCATGCCTCCTATTTATGATGATTATTGTGATGATACATATGCCATAAAGAATAAACTTCCTTATGTGGAGAGTAGTACAATTTCTATGCAAGTAGATCATGAGAAGAATGCTTTATGTGATAGTTATATTGTTGAATTCATTCATGATGCTACTGAAAATTATTATGAGAGAGGAACATGTGCTTTTACATATTGCAATAATATCAAGTTTCCTCTCTATGTGTTGAAATTTTTGAAGTTGCACTTGTTCTGCCTTCCCATGCAAGTTGATTATTGTTCCCATAAGTTTTTTGCTAACAAAATACATATGCATAGGAAGTGGGTTAGACTTAAATGTGTTAGTAGTATTATTCATGATGATCTCTTTATGTTTCAATTCTTATCTTTTATGCGAGCATCATTGAAATCATCATGCCTAGCTAAAAGGCATTAAAGAAAAGCGCTTGTTGGGAGACAACCCAATATTTACCTTTACTATTTTTGTGTATTCACATGATTATGCTACTGTAGTAATCATGTTTTATAGCTTTTGATTCAATAAAGTGCCAAGTAAGACCTTTAGGATAGCTTACGGTGATAGTTGTGTTGATCCTGCTTAAAATCAGAAACTTTTGCGCCCAGTAAATTAGTTTTGATAATTCACAGAAACGCGCTCTTGATCTGATTCTTTTTTCTCTAGATTGGTACATAAATTTCTCAGGTTTTACTAATTCGGTAGAACTTGTGGAGTTACAGAAGTATTCGAGAGTTACAGATTACTACAGACTGTTCTGTTTTTGACAGATTCTGTTTTCTATGTGTTGTTTGCTTATTTTGATGAGTCTATGAGTAGTATCGGAGGGTATGAACCATAGAGAAATTGGAATACAGTAGATATTACACCAATATGAATTTAGAATGAGTTCACAGCAGTACCTAAGTGGTGGTTTAATTTTCTTATACTAACGGAGCTTACGAGTTTTCTGTTGAGTTTTGTGTTGTGAAGTTTTCAAGTTTTGGGTAAAGATTCGATGGACTATGGAATAAGGAGTGGAAAGAGCCTAAGCTTGGGGATGCCCATGGCACCCCAAGGTAATATTCAAGGACAACCAATAGCCTAGGCTTGGGGATTCCCCGGAAGGCATCCCCTCTTTCGTCTTCGTCTATCGGTAACTTTACTTGGAGCTATATTTTTATTCACCACATGATATGTGTTTTGCTTGGAGCGTCTTGTATGATATGAGTCTTTGCTTTTTAGTTTACCACAATCATCCTTGCTGTACACACCTTTTGGGAGAGACACACATGATTCGGAATTTATTAGAATACTCCTTTGTTCTTCATTTATATCTTTTGAGCTAGGCAAATTTGCTCTGGTGCTTCACTTATATCTTTTTAGAGCACAACGGTGGTTTTATTTTGTAGAAATTATTCATCTCTCATGCTTCACTTATATTATTTTGAGAGTCTTTTAGAACAACACGGTATTTTCTATGGTTATAAAATTGGTCCTAATATGATCGGCATCTAAGTTGGGTATAATAAAAACTATCATAGAAAGTGAATTGAATACTATGATCAATTTGATGCTTGATAATTGTTTTGAGATATAAAGGTGGTAATATTAGAGTCATGCTAGTTGGGTAATTGTGAATTTAAGGAATACTTGTGTTGAAGTTGGAAAGTCCCGTAGCATGCACGTATGGTAAAAGTTGTGTAACAAATTTGTTGCATGGGGTGCTCTTTTGATTGCCTTCCTTATGTGTGGAGGTCGGGGACGCACGATGGTTAACTCCTACCAACCTCCCCCCTAGGAGCATGCGTAGTAATACTTTGCTTCGAGGGCTAATAATACTTTTGCAATAAGTATATGAGTTCTTTATGACTAATGTGAGTCCATGCAATATACGCACTCTTACCCTTCCATCATTGCTAGCCTATTCGGTACCGTGCATTGCCCTTTCTCACCTTGAGAGCTGGTGCAAACTTCGCCGGTGCATCCAAACCCTGTGATACGATACGCTCTATCACACATAAACCTCCTTATATCTTCCTCAAAATAGCAACCATACCTACCTATTATGGCATTTCCATAGCCATTCTGAGATATAATGCCATGCAACTTTCCACCGTTCCGTTTATCATGACACGCATCATCATTGTCATATTGCCTTGCATGATCCTGTAGTTGACATCGTATTTGTGGCAAAGCCACCTTGCATAATTTTTCATACATGTCACTCTTGATTCATTGCATATCCTGGTACACCGCCAGAGGCATTCATATAGAGTCATATATTGTTCTAGTATCGAGTTGTAATTCATGAGCTGTAAATAAATAGAAGTGTGATGATCACCATTATTAGAGCATTGTCCCCTATAAAAAAGAAAGGCCAAATAAAAAATAAAAAAAGGCCCAAAAAAAGAAAGGCCAGATAAAAAAAAGGCCCAAAAATGAAAAAAAAAAGAAAATAAAAAAGGGGGACAATGTTACTATCCTTTTCCACACTTGTGCTTCAAAGTAGCACCATGATCTTCATGTTAGAGAGTCTCTTATGTTGTCACTTTCATATACTAGTGGGAAATTTTCATTATAGAACTTGGCTTGTATATTCCAACGATGGGCTTCCTCCAAATGCCCTAGGTCTTCATGAGCAAGCAAGTTAGATGCACACCCACTTAGTTTCTTTTGTTGAGCTTTTATACATTTATAGCTCTAGTGCATCCGTTGCATGGCAATCCCTACTCCTCATGTTGACATCAATTGATGGGCATCTCCATAGCCTGTTGATTAGCCTCGTCAATGTGAGACTTTCTCCTTTGTTTGTCTTCTCCACACAACCTCCATCATCATATTCTATTGCACCCATAGTGCTATATCCATGGCTCACGCTCATGTATTGCGTGAGAGTCAACAAAAGCTGAAGCGCGTTACAAAGTATGAACCAATTGCTTGGCTGAAATCGGGGTTGTGCATGATGGGAGTATTTTGTGTGATGAAAATGAAACATAGCCTAACTATAGGATTTTGTAGGGATGAACTTTCTTTAGCCATGTTATTTTGAGAAGGCATGATTGCTTTGTTAGTATGCTTGAAGTATTACTATTTCTTATGTCAATATGAACTTTTATTTTGAATCATTTGGATCTGAACATTCATGCCACAATAAAGAAAATTACATTGAGAAATATGCTAGGTAGCATTCCATATCAAAAATTCTGTTTTTATCATTTACCTCCTCGAGGACGAGCAGGAATTAAGCTTGGGGAAGCTTGATACATCTCCAATGTATCTATAATTTTTGATTGTTACATGCTATTATATTACCCATTTTGGATGTTTATGGGCTTTAGTCTACACTTTTATATCAATTTTGGGACTAACCTACTAACTGGAGGCCCAACCCAAATTGATGTTTTCTTGTCTATTTCAGTGTTTCGAAGAAAAGGAATATCAAACGGAGTCCAAACAGAATGAAACCTTCGGGAGAGTTATTTTTGCAACGGAAGCAATCCAGGAGACTTGGAGTAGATGTCAGGGAAGCTTCGAGATGGTCACGAGGCAGGGAGGCACGACCTACCCCCTAGGCATGCCCCCCACCCTCATGGGCCCCTCGTGGATCCCCTGACTGACTTCTTTCTCCTATATATGTCCATACACCCTAAAAACACCGGGGAGCACAATAGATCGGGAGTTCCACCATCGCAAGCCTCTGTAGCCACCAAAAACCAATCGGGACCCTGTTCCGGCACCCTACCGGAGGGGGATCCATCACCGGTGGCCATCTTCATCATCCCGACACTCTCCATGACGAGGAGGGAGTAGCTCACCCTTGGGGCTGAGGGTATGTACCCGTAGCTATGTGTTTGATCTATCTCTCTTGTGTTCTTGAGGTGATACGATCTTGATGTGTCGCGAGCTTTGCTATTATAGTTGGATCTTATGATGTTTCTCCCCCTCTACTCTCTTGTGAAGAATTGAGTTTTCCCCTTGAAGTTGTCTTGTCGGATTGAGTCTTTAAGGATTTGAGAACACTTGATGTATGTCTTGCCATGCTTATCTGTGGTGACAATGGGATATTCACATGATCTACTTGATGTATGTGTTGGCGATCAACTTGCAGGTTCAATGAACTTATGCATAGGGGTTGGCACACATTTTTGTCTTGACTCTCCAGTAGAAGCTTTGGGGCACTCTTTGAAGTTCTTTGTGTTGGTTGAATAGGTGAATCTGAGATTGTGTGATGCATATCGTATAATCATGCCCACGGATACTCGAGGTCACATTGGAGTATCTAGGTGACATTAGGGTTTTGGTTGATTTGTGTCTTAAGGTGTTATTCTAGTACGAACTCTATGATAGATCGAACGGAAAGAATAGCTTCGTGTTATTCTACTATGGACTCTTGAATAGATCGGTCAGAAAGGATAACTTTGAGGTGGTTTCGTACCCTACCATAATCTCTTCGTTTGTTCTCCGCTATTAGTGACTTTGGAGTGACTCTATGTTGCATGTTGAGGGATAGTTATATGATCCGGTTGTGTTATTATTGTTGAGAGAACTTTGACTAGTGAAAGTATGAACCCTAGGCCTTGTTTCCAAGCATTGCAATACCGTTTATGCTCACTTTTATCATTTGTTCCCTTGCTGTTTTTATATTTTCAGATTACAAATACCCATATCTACCGTCCATATTGCACTTGTATCACCATCTCTTCGCCAAACTAGTGCACCTATACAATTTACCATTGTATTGGGTGTGTTGGGGACACAAGAGACTCTTTGTTATTTGGTTGCAGGGTTGTTTGAGAGAGACCATCTTCATCCAACGCCTCCCACGGATTGATAAACCTTAGGTCATCCACTTGAGGGAAATTTGCTACTATCCTACAAACCTCTGCACTTGGAGGCCCAACAACGTCTACAAGAAGAAGGTTGCATAGTAGACATCATGTTCTCCCTCGAGCGCGCCTACCAAGCCGCGGTGGTTGAAAAGACGAGGGCGCCGTCCTACCCCTGAGGCCACCCCCAAGAAGAAGAAGCAGCTCCTCCTCAAGAGTTGTGAGGAGGCTGGAGCGCCTGCCGATGGTGCCTCGGGCCCCGCCCCCGTAGCTGGGGCGCCCCTTCCTCCTGCATAGTAAGGCGTGCCCGACGCCTCCCTCAGGACATGCTCGGGGACTTCCGCCTGGAGAGCCTCTGACCTGACCAGTGCGACGAGGGAGGTGTTCGAGCACCACTTGGTGGCGTGCTTTGATGCGCGCCCCCGCGAGCAAGGCGCAAGGCGTGAGGCGCCAGACGTGCGAGCTTTCATCACCAAGGTAATCGAGAAGCTTCAGGAGGCGTGGGCCATGCGTGGCAAACGTTGTCCCACGCCACCCATTGCGGCTGCGTCCCCAGATGCAGGCGACAAGCTGCGCGTCTGCCTCAACATCCCAGGCCTCAATAGGGCTACATCACAGGACCTCTTCTGGCCGTCCCACGTCAGCCGGAGTGGGGGCTACTCCTGCAACTACCTTCGCATGCATTTGGCCTGCTAAATGTGGGCGCCTCGTACCAACGCTTTCCGTGGCGTGCCATGGCATCTCACGAGGCCAGGCACCTGGCAGCCCTGTGTCAGGAGGTCCCGGCTTCGTGCCAGCCCCCCCCCCCCCGACCTCATGAGCCACCCAGGCCTTAGGAGCCACCCAGATCGTGAGGAGCGATCTTCACGGCACGTGTCTTCAGCTACCTTGACGCTTCTACAACACTAGTGTCAGGTGAATTTTTGGTTTGCTCAGTTGATGGCGCCCCCCGGGCTGCGTTATCCTCAGGCTGTTAGGGCCTACCCCCGCAGTTGCACTATTTCAATTCATGTAATTTGGACTAGTTATGCTCGCATTAGCCGCCATGATTGTTAACCTTGCGCCAAACCATATATTGCTTCTGGAGTTGCCTCTGCGGGGTTTGCACATTGCTAGCTCTCCCCTCGAACGTCCCACGAGAGGAGGCTACCGACATAGCGCCTATGCTTGGGTCCGTCCCTGCAGCGCTGATAAACCTAAGAGATTGATCTCTGGCTCACAGCTATGCCCCGTGCATGTCACCTCACCAAGTCCTTAGTGCCTTCGTCTTCTCATGGTACGATCACGAGCAGATCAGCAAGTGCGGCCGCCGTATATTTCACAACTAACTAATACACAGGAGCCTCCGGAGACGGGACCTCACCGCCCTAGAGGGACATGCCGCGATCAAGGAGCGTACCGGCTCGCAAAAGGCTAAGTGAAATCGCTTTTGAAAGGATCGAGAAGAGGTGTCTAGGGGGGTGAATAGACCCTCAACACACAGAGTTGGCAGTTTTTAAGTTTTTCAAGTTTAGGTGGAGTTTAAGCATAAGTTTAACCATTCACAATACATATCAAGCAAGCATGCAAAGAGTATATGGGCAGCGGAAAGTAAAGCATGCAACTTGCAAGAAAGTAAAGGGATGGGATGTGACAGCCTGATTTTTGCCCTTTTCTCCTTTGCTTGATTTTCAATTGAGTTGATTTTGTATTTGGAGTTTTGAATCATTTCATTTGGACTTAACCACTTGGGTATCCCTTGATTTTCACCCAAGTGTTCCCTCTCCTCCTCACAACCATCATTTCACCCCTGGCCAACCTAAAAATATTGTTTGGAGTATTTTTCTTAATTGAAAAATATTCATTTTGGCCTCCAAAACCCTAGCTAACCCTTTGAGCTCCAAAGCAACCCTAATTTTTCTTGCCCCAAAAATCCTAAGAAAATCCCAATTATTCTCTGGACCCTAGGGCACATTTCTGAGAAAAAATATTTCACCACTCTTTGGAGTATTTTGGCTACAGAAAATGAAGTCACTTCTGGGCTGAAATGGTAGTTTCTACAGCAACTACCTTTTTACTAGCTCCATTGTAGCTGGTTTTCCCTCTGCTTATTTACCTTAGTAAGAGATAGTAAAACCCCAAAGCTCATCCCTTGAATCCCAGTAGTTTGACCACAGTAACTCTCCAAAGTTACTGTCCAGTAGCTTGTCAGCAGCACCATTTTACTTCTACTGCACCTGGAAACTAACAAAACCGTGGTAACACCTCAGTTTACTAAGGACTACATGCCAGACATCCTTGTTAGTGCGTAGGGTGACCTGATGTCACGGTGCATGTGGTGACCGTGTTCGTCCGAGTGTGGTGGCATGCAATACGCACGCTCTGCGCGTCTCCAGCGCCACTGTTGAGCGCATGCTTGCTGCTCGGCCGGCCAGACCGTGCCACCCCTCGCCACCATCCTCGTCTCCACCTCCATAACTCCCTCCTGCCGCTCGCTGACGCCGGAGCTCACCGCAGTGAGCATGGGCACGGTCCAGCCAACGGCACAGTGCGCACGCACTGTGTTCGTCTCTTTCCCCCTTGATCTTGTGCTCGTCCGCGCCCACGCACAGTCCCTGCATGACCTCCGTCGCCTTCTCCATCGCTCTCTGCCACCGTTCGTCGCTGGGCGTCGGGGATAGGTGTCCTCCGGTGGAGCCCGAGCCCTCCTCGCCGCCCCGCCTATAAAAGCAGCCCCTCCGCAGCCTCTTGGAGCACCTCAGCCAGTCCCACTCCCTCCTAGAGCCAGTAGAAGCCGCAACCCGGCCGGGCAGCCCGCGGGCTGCTGTCCCGGCGCCGAGCTCGCCAGCGATCCCCTCAGGATCATTCCCGCAGCTCCGTCCCCTCCCAAGCCAAGGCGACCCTGCGAGGGCCTTCGCCTCTCCTCCGTGAAGCCAACCCACCTAGCTGGAGCCCCTGGAGCCGCCCCAAGCCGCCGTCTTCTTCAACTCCGGCAACCTCCGCCCTCTGCCGCCGCTGGAGAGGTCAAATCCGACGCTATCTAGCCACCGTTAGCTATGCTACGGGTACGGGCAGGTGCGCAATCATCTTCTCCGCCGATCCCTCCCTCTCGCTTGCCTCCAAGAAGCCTCAAAGCCGGCGTGAGCTCCGGCGAAGCGCCGCTCCCCTCTGTTTCCCTCTCCCTCCCTTCGGCTTGACTAGCGGGGCCCGCTAGTCAGCCACTCATTATGCGCGCGAAGCGGTATGAGTGGTGGCGCCCCGGGAGTTTATGCTTTTGACGTCACCCCCCCTGTTTTATATTTCAAATCCATTTAAATTCCAGGAAACTTCAAATGGCCATAACTTTTTATCTATAAGTCCAAATGCATTGATTCTTTTTGCATCGTGTTTTGTGTCCAAAAATATAATAGCGCCCAAAAGATGGGATTTTTCCTTGCTGTCTACATTTTCTGGCAATTTTCAGAAGGTTTCTTGATATTTTCTTTTTGTGGTTTTTAATATTTTCAGCAGAGCCAGCTTGTCTTGAGGATCACCAGGAGCTTTGTGAACCTCGTCAATACTAAGGCAAGCCAGAGTAACATTTTCATGGTGCCACTTCAATATTATTGATTTTCATACTTGAACTTATGAATATTGATGCATTTAAATTAGTTATATAAGAAATATATTCTGTTAGATTCTTGTTATGTTAAAATACTTGAACTACAGAATGTTTGAAGTAAATGTTGTTGGTAAGCTAAGGAGAACATAGTTGCAAGTGATGAATAAATGATATGGTCATAGAGTTTGATAGTTAGTTTAATTATTATTTTTGCATGATGAAAAATGATGAGAATGCTAGAAATGATTCTGGTATAAGTAAGGTGTGATTTTAACCAGAATAGTAGCGTGAGTTGATGATGGCTCCTTAGGAGCGTAGTTGATGCAGTTATTTGCATGGTTATGTGATGCATATGTTAAGTGATGCATAGTATGGCATCATGACACCGGTTATTTTCACATTAAGTTGAAACTGATTAATAACTCAACTTGAATATGTTGTTGACCGGGTCATGGTGCCGCTGAAACGAGTCTTTCCCAGTGCAACCACATTTGCCGGTATAGGACGGCCTTAATGTGTTTCATTGTCGTGCCTCTGGTCGGTGCCTCCATTTAGGGAAGGTTATGGGCATGCTGTACCCTGGCCCGGTAGGCAAGCATAACCTTGTGAGCCCGTTGTTCAGTTAAGTTTTGGTACCGGGTCCCAGATTGGATCGTGGCCACGATGGTGGTCGAGGTGTCTGGAGGTAGACACGGGGCCACCCAGGACTAGCCCGTTGGGGTCTGAGTCGGAAGGGCCGAGAGAGTGTCATGAAAATGAAATAGTTTCATTGGAATGCTGTTGGTCCACCCGAATGGGAGTGCGAGGCCATGGGTTCCGTAGTGTGGGTAGGGTACACCATGGGTCAACACTTAATAAAATATGCACACTAAGTTTGTACTGAGGATGGCAGGGAGGCCATTGTGTTAAGTCGGGCCACGAGTTGGTCGGGTTGTGATCGCCGTAAGGATCACGGGCCATGAGTTGGTCGGGTTGTGATCGCCATAAGGATCACGGGCCATGAGTTGGTCGGGTTGTGATCGCCATAAGGATCACGGGCCATGAGTTGGTCGGGTTGTGATCGCCGTAAGGATCACGAGTGTGTTTTTGGGATTATCATGTTTGTGGTCTGGTATTGATCACATCTGGTAAGCAAGTCTGGGGAATGAGTACCAGTTGAACATAGTCACAGCATGTTGGATATATGGTTGCATTGTTGCTTAAATGGTTAAATATCATGATATTGTCTTTCATTATGTTTATGCTTATTGTGAGCTTGCAAGTACATTCAATGTACTGACCTAGCATGTCATGCCATATTTCAAGAATGTCTCGTTGAAAAGGAGTGATGTCCGAGTCTAGACCGTGTCCATATCGGTGTCCCTGTGCTATGGAGTCCCGCTACGACGTTGTTCCGCTGCCGAGTAGTTCTCATGATCGAGGCCCCTTTATGTTCGCTAAATAATGTACATATTGTTCAGCTGCACCGTGTGTGCCGCTTGGCCTCGCTAACTGTTGTAATATAAACTATGCTCCGCTAGCATGAATAAAGCGGTTGTTTTTCTGTACCATGTTGTTGTGTGTTGCCAGAAGACAAGGTCTCTGGGCTGGCAATGCAAGGTAAACCGGTCGCTTTGAGCCGGGGTGCCACAACGCTTGGTATCAGAGTCGCGCTGACTGTAGGCCACGCTAGACTAAGCCGAGTTAACTGGACGCTAGATACGAGTTGTAGCTGAGTGCCGGTAATAATTATAGCTGGTTGTTGCATTGCATGCACTGATTTTTTTTCTATGCTAACTTGCTAATGGTTGTGAGTGTAGATGGCTCCGGTGCTGTATCCATGCCAGTTGCAGCTGATGCCGTACACATCGCCGCACCTCCTTCGTAACGTGTGGCGTCGGTTGTACCATCACGGAGACGATCCAGTCTATCGTGTGTACCAGGAGCGCCTAGCTGACTCAGTGTATGAGTATCACGCCGTGGTTACTCTGCGCACCAGTTCCGATTCCAGCTCTTACACTCGCACCTCTCGGAGCGGCTACGCTTCTACCGCTTCTCAGGCTGTCCAGTTTGCTGCATTCGAGGTACTTGTTGAGCTCCGCTACAACGAGGTCCGGATGCAGAACCACCCAGGTTTCCATTACTACCCTTCTCTCCACAATAATGGTCATGTCCGTTTCCCTATCATTGATCCGGAGTCTGATAGTGTAGCTAGCCACCTTTCTTGCTACATCACTGCTAGCTATTTCCTGATCTATGAGCTGGCTCGTGAGCTGAGTCGTGCATGTACTGCTTTAGCTTCTACTTTAGTCTCTGCTCGCACAGCCACTACTTCTCCATCTGTAGGATTTACTCCCTACGTTCCTGCCAGTTCTAGATCCCCTGTTTCTCCAGTTACTCCTACGAGTAGCTCGGGCACCGCTACTGTGAGTCCACTTAGTGCTCCTGTTGAGTGGGTTTCACTCCTTGCCACTCCTGCAGCCCCGATGATCCACCCTCCACCTGCCCCAGAGGGAGAGCCCTCGAGGCAGCGTTGTCGTGTCACTTTTAACCCGGAGGTCTCCGTTAACCCCGTCAGTTCTGGATCCGAGTCCGCTTCAGGAGAGTACCCCGCAGCACCAGCAGAGCAGTAGAGCTTTCGAGTATTCGCAGTCGTCAGGATGGAGTATGGATGTAGTCGTACGAGTCATGATATTTCTTTTCATGTATGAGGGTAGTTGGACCTGGCATGTTGTTATCTTTCATGTATGAGTCTATGTATAATTATGTTGGACTTTATTTTATTCGCCGTATTTTCTTCGCCTTTTCGGTTTCTCTTGGATTTTGTTGCTGGCTTCTCCCCAGTTTATGTTGAATGCTTCTCATCTCGGTTGCGTTGACTTGGGAAAAATCATATTAGGATGACGCGGGGAGGCTGCAGTAGCAACGTTCGCGAGGGTTCTGCTGTTCGGCGTTCCGCACGACAGGCAGGACAATCACCCGAGCCGTACGTTCCACCACCGCCTCCACTGCCAAATCCGCCCTCCACCGAGCAAATTATGCGTATGTTCGAGGAACGACGAAACAATGATCTGATGGAAATATTCAGAAGTATTCAAGCAATGGTTGGATAGAATGGAAATCAGCCCGTCCCTCACTCCAAGTTATCTAATTTTCAAAGGACTAAGCCTCCCAGTTTCAGTCAGGCCATTGATCCCTTGGATGCAGATGATTGATTGAGAACTATGGAAAAGAAACTTGAGGGTGCTCGAACTGATGAAGAGGATAAAGTTCCATTTGTAACACATTATCTGGAAGGCGCTGCTGCTATATGGTGGGAAAATGAAAAAGCCATAGGGACTAAGAATGAGGCAATTACCTGGTCAAGATTCAAGGAGAAATTCCGGAAATATCACATCCCTGTGGGAATTATGAAGACTAAACAGCGTGAATTTCTCGCACTCCTCCAAGGAAGTCAGTCAGTGGGAGAATATTTGTAGAAATTCAATCACCTGTCACGTTACTCTCAATATGACGTGGCCACTGAAGAAAGGAAGATAGACCGATTTCTTGGTGGATTAAACCCGCAACTTTGTTGTGCTCTCAGTGTGTTCGATTTTCCAGATTTCCAAACCTTGGTGAACAAGGCTTTCATTGCTAAAAGGGAACACAAGCTTGTATCAGATAATAAGTCTGCCCATAACGATCACAAGCGCAAGTTTGAGCCCAAGAAGGAAATGCAACCAGTGCAGAAGGTTCGTACCTGGCAGCCAACTCAAGTGGCATACCAACCTACTTGGCAACAAAATGTTAACAAGTCCACCACCCAAGTCAAGAATGACGTGCTCAACCCAGTTCTAGAGAATCGCCTGCGCAACAATTCCTGTTACAGTTGCGGACAAACCGGACATTATGCCAAATAGTGTCCCAAGAACAACCGGACCAATGCTACGTTCAAGCCTCAAATCCATTATTTGGAAGCCGGTCCAAGTCAGCACGAAGTCACGGCATACGTTCATCACATTTCAGCCGACGAAGCCCAAGAAAATCCCAAAGTCGTCATTGGTATGTTCCCTGTTAATAACATACCTGCAGTAATTTTATTTGACTCTGGGCTTCCCACTCTTTTGTTTCTCGGAGTTTTGTTGCCCAAAACAAATTTCCTTGTTCGCTTTTGGGCAAGAATATGCTGGTACAAACCCCTGGATATCTTATTCGAAGCAATCTAGTCTGCCGCAATCTGGAAGTCAGTATCAACGGAATCCATTTCCCAACGTCTTTGATACTTATTGAGTCGGATAAATTGGATGTTATCTTGGGTATGAATTGGCTGACTCAGTACCAAGTATGCATAAATTCTGCGACCCGAGAAGTCAACTTGACAGGCCAAGATGGACAAACTACAAAGTTTATTGCTCGTAGGAGCATACCTTCCAAGGAAATGGTTTTTACAGCAATAGCAAAAATGGAATTAATTCCGGTGGTCAGTGAGTTTCCTGATGTATTCCCAGAAGAATTGCCAGGCATGCCACCTGATCGAGAGCTTGAGTTTGCAATAGAACTTGTGCCCAGAACCACACCAATACACAAGAAATATCATCGAATGCCGTCGTCCGAATTAGTGGAGCTAAGAAACAGCTTGATGAAATGCTCCAAAAAGGGTATATCCTCCCTAGTTCCTCGCCATGGGGATCACCTGCTATTTTTGTGGACAAGAAAGATGGCAGCCTTCGTATGTGTGTGGACTACCGACAGTTGAATGATGTTACGATCAAAAACAAATACCCTCTGCCAAGAATAGATGATTTGTTTGATCAGCTCAGTGGAGGCAAGGTATTCTCAAAGATTGATTTGCGGACTGGATATTACCAGCTCAAAATTAAAAAGGAGGATATTCCCAAGACCGCGTTCACCACTCGCTACCGTCTCTATGAATACACCGTCATGTCCTTCGGCCTCACCAACGCCCCCGCTTTCTTCATGCACATAATAAATAATGTATTCATGGATTTCCTTGATAAGTACGTGTTCATCTTCATCGATGATATACTTATATAATCAAAGAGTGAAGAAGAGCATAAGGAACACCTTCGAGCAGTGTTACAACTACTCCGTGAGCACCAGTTATACGCCAAATTCAGTAAATGCGAGTTTTGGCACAAACAAGTTGGATTCCTCGGGCATGTGCTATCCGCTGAAGGTATAGCCGTGGACCCAAGCAAGGTAAAAGACGTGCTCGACTGGTTGCCACCCGCCACCGTATCTCAGATCCGGAGTTTCTTGGATTAACCGGATATTACCTCCGGTTCATTGAAGGTTTTTCCAAGATTGCCAAACCCATGACGGAGCTGCTCAAAAAGGATAAGAAGTTTGAGTGGACTTCGGACTGTGAGAAAATTTTCACCGAGTTAAAGAAACGCTTGACAACTACACTAGTATTAACACTTCCTGATATCTACCGCAGTTTTGACGTATACTGTGACACTTCCCGGCAAGGACTAGGATGCGTACTTATGCAAGATGGCAAGGTAGTAGCTTATGCCTCACGACAGCTATGACCCCACGAAGGAAATTACCCCACTCATGATTTGGAATTGGCCGCAGTAGTTCATGCTTTAAAAATTTGGAGACACTACCTCATCGGAAAAAGGTGCCAAATTTTTACTGATCACAAAAGCCTCAAGTATATATTTACCCAGCCGGATTTAAATCTCCGTCAACAAAGATGGCTTGAGTTGGTCAAGGATTATGACCTTGGAATAAATTATCATCCGGGTAAGGCCAACGTGGTTGCCGATGCACTCAGTCGAAAACCCGTCAGTTTTAACGCCATGTTGGAATCTTTGCCTTTCGAACTTAAAGAGGAGATGGCACAGCTCAACCTGGTCATAGTTGAGGCTGGCCTTGCCAATATTCTGAAGGTTGCCCCTACTCTTGAGGAAGAAATCCGCAAAGCCCAGTCAGGCGATGCCGATCTGCAAAAACGTATCAAGTTTTCCGATTTCTCGAAGGATCAGTGCGGTACCCTCCGATTCAGGGGAAGGATTTGTGTGCCTAATCAAGATGATCTGAAGCAGAAAATTTTGTCAGAAGCCCACAAATCCTCGTATTCAATCCACCCTGGAGGTACGAAAATGTATGAAGACCTTCGACAAATATTCTGGTGGGATGGAATGAAGAAAAACATTGCTTATTTCATGGCCTGTTGTGACATATGCAAAAAAGTAAAGGCAGAACATCAGAAGCCAGCCGGACTTCTCCAGCCGCTGCCCGTGTCACAATGGAAATGGGACGATGTCTGTATGGATTTCATCACAGGACTACCAAGGACCCGACGGGGCAATAATGTGATCTGGGTCATAGTGGATACATTAACCAAGGTGGCCCACTTCCTCCCAATCAAAACCTCATACCGAGCAGATGAGCTTGCAGGACTGCCCTCCGCCTCTCCTCCGTGAAGCCAACCCAACTAGCTAGAGCCCCTGGAGCCGCCCCAAGCCGCCGTCTTCTTCAACTCCGGCAACATCCGCCCTCTGCCGCCGCTGGAGAGGTCAAATCTGACGCTGTCCAGCAACCATTAGCTACGCTACGGGTACGAGCAGGTGCGCAATCATCTTCTCCGTCGATCCCTCCCTCTCGCTTGCCTCCAAGAAGCCTCACCACCGACGTGAGCTCCTGCGAAGCGCCGCTCCCCTCTGTTTCCCTCTCCCCTCCCTCCGGCCTGACTAGCGGGGCCCACTAGTCAGCCACTCATTACGCGCGCAAAGCGGTATGAGTGCTGGCGCCCTGGGAGTTTAAGCTTTCAACGTCACCCCCCTGTTTTATTATTTCAAATCCATTTAAATTCCAGGAAACTTCAAATGGCCATAACTTTTTATCTATAAGTCCAAATGCATTGATTCTTTTTGCATCGTGTTCTGTGTTCAAAAATCTAACAGCACCCAAAAGATGGTATTTTTCCTTGCTGTCTAGATTTTCTGGCAATTTTCATAAGGTTTCTTGATATTTTCTTTTTGTGGTTTTGAATATTTTCAACAGAGCCAGCTTGTCTTGAGGATCACCAGGAGCTTTGTGAACCTCATTAGTACTAAGGCAAGCCATAATAACATTTTCATGGTGCCACTTCAATATTTATGATTTTCATACTTGAACTTATGAATATTGATGCATTTAAATTAGTTATATAAGAAATACATTCTGTTAGATGCTTGTTATGTTAAAATACTTGAACTACAGAATGTTTGAAGTAAATGTTGTTGGTAAGCTAAGGAGAACTTAGTTGCAAGTGATGAATAAATGTATGGTCATAGAGTTTGATAGTTAGTTTAATTATTATTTTTTGCATGATGAAAAATGATGAGAATGCTAGAAATGATTCTGGTATAAGTAAGGTGTGATTTTAACCAGAATAGTAGCATGAGTTGATGATGGCTCCGTAGGAGCATAGTTGATGCAGTTATTTGCATGGTTATGTGATGCATATGTTAAGTGATGCATAGTATGGCATTATGACACCGGTTATTTTCACATTAAGTTGAACCTGATTAATAACTCAACTTGAATATGTTGTTGACTGGGTCATGGTGCCGCTGAAACGAGTCTTTCCCAGTGCAACCACATTTGCCGATATGGGACGGCCTTAATGCGTTTCATTGTCGTGCCTCTGGTCGGTGCCTCCGTTTAGGAAAGGTTATGGGCGTGCTGTACCCTGGCCCGGTAGGCAAGCATAACCTTGTGAGCCCGTTGTTAAGTTAAGTTTTGGTACCGGGTCCCAGAGTGGATCGTCGCCACAACGGTGGTCGAGGTGTCTGGATGTAGACACGGGGCCACCCAGGACTAGCCCGTTGGGGTCTGAGTCGGAAGGGCCGGGAGAGTGTCATGACAATGAAATGGTTTCATCGGAATGCTGTTGGTCCACCCGAATGGGAGTGCGAGGCCATGGGTTCCGTAGTGTGGGTACAGTGTACTAACCTCTGCAGAGTGTTTTAATCTATCGATAGTCGAGTCCACAGTTACAGAGACGCTCGAAAGTAGGGTACACCATGGGTCAACACTTAATAAAATATGCACACTAAGTTTGTACTGAGGATGGCAGGGAGGCCATCGTGTTAAGTCGGGCCACGAGTTGGTCGGGTTGTGATCGTCGTAAGGATCACGGGCCACGAGTTGGTCGGGTTGTGATCGCCGTAAGTATCACGGGCCATGAGTTGGTCGGGTTGTGATCGCCGTATGGATCACGGGCCACGAGTTCGTCTGGTTGTGATCGCCGTAAGGATCATGAGTGTGTTTTTGGGATTATCATGTTTGTGGTCTGGTATTGATCACGTCTGGTAAGCAAGTCTGGGGAATGAGTACCAGTTGAACATAGTCACAGCATGTTGGATATATGGTTGCATTGTTGCTTAAATGGTTAAATATCATGATATTGTCTGTCATTATGTTTATGCTTATTGTGAGCTTGCAAGTACATTCAATGTACTAACCTGGCGTGTCATGCCAGATTTCAGGAATGTCTTGTTGGAAAGGAGTGATGTCCGAGTCTAGACCGTGTCCACATCGGTGTCCCTGTGTTATGGAGTCCTGCTACGACGTTGTTCCGTTGCCAAGTAGTTGTCATGATCGAGTCCCCTTTATGTTTGCTAAATAATGTACTTATTGTTCAGCCGCACCGTGTGTGCCGCTTGGCCTCGCTAACTGTTGTAATATAAATTATGCTCAGCTAGCATGAATAAAATAGTTGTTTTTCTCTACCATGTTGTTGTGTGTTGCCAGAAGACAAGGTCTCTGGGCTGGCAATGCAAGGTAAACCAATCACTCTGAACCGGGGTGCCACATGGGATTGGAGTGTGCAAACGCAATTGGAGACACGGAGGTTTTGGCGTGGTTCCGATAGGTGGTGCTATCATACATCCACATTGATGGAGACTTCAACCCACGAAAGGTAACGTTTGCGCGAGTCCACGGAGAGCTCCACCCATGAAGGGTCCACGAAGAAGCAACCTTGTCTATCCTACCATGGCCATCGTCCACGAAGGACTTGCCTCACTAGGGTAGATCTTCATGAAGTAGGCGATCTCCTTGCCCTTACAAACTCCTTGGTTCAACTCCACAATCTTGTCAGAGGGTCCCAAGTGACACCTAACCAATCTAGGAGACACCACTCTCCAAAAGGTAATAGATGGTGTGTTGATGATGAACTCCTTGCTCTTGTGCTTCAAATGATAGTCTCCCCAACACTCAACTCACTCTCATAGGATTGGATTTGGTGGAAAGGTGATTTGAGTGGAAAGCAACTTGGGGAAGGCTAGAGATCAAGATTCATATGGTTGAATTGGAATATCTTGGTCTCAACACATGAGTAGGTGGCTTTTCGAGAGAGGAGAGGGTGGAGGGGTATATATAGCCTCCACACAAAATCTAACCGTTACACACAATATACCAAACTCGGTGGGACTGAATCAGAAAACTCAGTCGAACTGATTCAGTACATAATGTGACCGTTAGGCAATTTCAGTGGGACTGATATGATCAACTCGATGGGTCCGATGTGTAAGGGTTGGGGTAAAACCTCATCTCGTTTTAACCGATTACACAACTTGGTGGGACCGATTTGGTAATAAGCAAAACAAAGAGTTGTTCAGGCAAACTTTGTGTGACCGATTAAATCTTCTTAGTGGGACCGAAAATACTGCAATAGACAATAGAGAGTTTGCAAGCCCATCTTACTGAGACCGAGATCCCATCGGTGAGACCGAAGTGATTAGGGTTTCTGGCAGTGGCTATGTCAAATGAACTCGGTGGGGCCGAGTTTGACTTTTGGTTTGGGACATATGTGGATATGAGAAAGTGGTTGAGGGCTTTGGAGCATATCACTAAGCATTTTGAGCAAGCAAGCCATTAAGCAACACCTCATCCCCTTTTAATAGTATTGGCTTTCCTATAGACTCAATGTGATCTTGGATCACTAAAATAGAAAATGCATAGTCCTGAGCTTTGAGCTTAAGCCAATCCTTTGTCCTTAGCATCTTGAAGGGGTTCCACATCCTCTTGTCCATGCCACTCCACTGTTGGACTTATCTGAAATATACTAGATAAAAGTATTAGTCCAACGAGAGATATGTTGACATTAATTACCAAAATCGCCCAGGGAGCACTTGTGCTTTCAATCTCCCCCTTTTTGGTAATTGATGACAACATACATCAAAGCTTTAGATAAAGATATAGAGAAAGGTAGGTAAAACTTTGGAAAGACATGTAACATGCATAGGTTCCCCCTACATGTATGCAATCATGTAAATATGGAACATAAGATCATGTGAATGAATAAACATAACAATGCAAGCAATGAGTTACATGTATCTTGGCTATATGCATCAGAGCAAATGATGTGAATTATGGGAAATGAACCTTCATGCTCATGAGTCCTTCTTGCAAACAATATGTACATTAGCAAGAGATCTTCATGCATATGAGTGTGATGCATATACTTACCTTGTGGTCTTGAAGTAGCTTTGGAAGGGATGAACCTGAGTAAACAAGGTTAGACAACACAGAAACATCTAAGCAGAGCAAGAGCAGTAAACCACAAGAGTACCAAGATTTGGGATGACATGTGTAGAGAGAGTACTATGTACTCTATTTGAGTGTAGACATGTCCCCAAAGGTAAAGATATGCAATGAATTTGAAGATTTGCTTCCCTTAGATGTCTTGCTCCCCCTGAATCTTATGATGAATATTGGGAGAATATAGGGAATAGAAAATCAGAGCAAAGCAAACACAAAGACAATATGAACATGTCTTTCCCCTCTAAAGGCATGTAACTTCTCTCCTCTTTGAATACCAAGCAACTGGGGTTTCTCTTCTGAAAAGAATGTCTCTCTCTCCCCCTGTTGCTCTCTCCCCCTGTTGGAGTGATTAAGATTTGATGTAAACTCTCTCTCCCCCTTTGACATCAATTTCCAATAAGGGTCTTCTCGAGTGTGAGTCAAAATAGGTTTGGTCCTTGAGTCACAGAGCAAAGCAGCACATAGAATATGATGCTAGTAGAGGATAAGAAATCATCGAGTGGAGCTGGAGCAAAATGTGCAGAAAGCAAGTGACAGAGTGATTTCTCAGCATTGAAATCGGCTACACCGAGTTGATTCCTTCGGTGGCACCGTAAAATTTCGGTTTGACCGAAAGAGGCAAAGCGGTTTGTCCGAGTTCATCACAGGGAGAAAGCACTAGTCACCTCAGCTCACTAAGCAAGTAAGATTTCACAAGGATTTACAATGAATTAAACTGAAGGATTTGCAATGAATTGGGTGCAGAGAAATGCAGAACAGAAAAGAAAGAGAATAAATCTAGATGAAGTTTTTTTTGAAAGGGGAACAAATATGCATGAAACAAAATGAAAGAACAAGGAGAACCACTAGAGAACTTCATCTAGAATTGGTCAGCGACAAAGTCACCTATGTTACAGTATATTGACTTAGGAGTCAAGTGAGGACACTTGATCATAGGTCATACTCATCGTTTAAGCTCAAAATGGGGTTGCAATTTTTCATTTAAGCATCTTGATGTATTCACATCTTGTTGAGTTGCTTTGACCCATGTCTTGGGGTAAAGCTTCTCTAAGATGGAATAACATACCTTGGGTGGTGGTGTTGAACTTGATCATCTAGTTGAACTTGTGTGGGATGCTCAATGTTGATGTAGTTCGTTTGGAGCACCACTTGTAATTGGAGTTCATCTACCTACATGGATTAGATTTGCAAGGAAAAGCACTTGTGTATCCAAAATGACAATCATGAAATTTTACTTAGGAATTTGTCAAAGGATATGTTTGAATGCTTTCATGCTTCCTTGTCTTCAACCACCGTAAAGTAGAGACTTGGTGATGTAGAGATTGCTCAAGATATGAATGAGTTGCAATCTCATAGATTTAGATCCATCCAAGTACCTACATGGGTTAGATAACATGCAAGGGTGCAAATGTATCCAAGATATATGATTATCATCATAAGAGAAATATCAAGGATTAGTCATAGGAACATGTATTGCATGTATCCAAAAGGAGTTCCGACTCCAAGTTTGAGGCATCAATGATGTTTAATTCACCTCTCAACCTGCAAAATACTTTCTCATCAAGTGGTTTAGTGAATATATCCGCCAATTGCTTGTCGGTGCAAGCATGCTTAAGGTTAATATCACCCTTAGCAACATGATTTTGAATGAATGATGACGAACTTCAATATGCTTAGTTCGAGAGTGTTGCACGGGATTGTGAGCAATCTTAATAGCACTTTCGTTGTCACAAAGCAAAGTAACATGTTTCACATATATCCCATAATCTTTAAGAGTTTGGGTCATCCAAAGTAATTGAGCACAACATGATCTGGCGGCAATGTATTCCACTTCAGTGGTGGATAAGGATACCGAGTTTTGTTTCTTGGAGGATCAAGACACAAGATACCTACGAAGAAATTGACAAGTACCTGAAGTGGACTTTCTATCAACCTTGTCTCCAGAATAGTCCGAATCGGAGTAGCCAACAAGATTAAAAGAGGCCCTCTTTGGATACCAAATGCCAAAGTTTGGTGTATGTATTAAGTATCTCACTATCCTTTTCATAGCCTTAAGATGACATTCTTTAGGGCCGCTTGATATTGTGCACACATGCACACACTTAGCATAATATCGGGACGAGAGGCACATAGATATAGTAATGAACCAATCATAGAGCGGTAAACTTTTTGATCAACGGGTTCACCATCTTTGGTCAAGTCAAGATGTCCACTAGTAGGCATGGGTGTACTCATACCTTTGCATTCTTGCATATTGAACTTCTTGAACAAGTCCTTGGTATACTTCGTTCGAGAGACAAAGGTACCTTCCTTAGTTTGCTTGATTTGCAAACCAAGAAAGAACTTGAGTTCACTCATCATAGACATCTCAAACTTCTCCGACATAAGCTTCCCAAACTTCTCACTAAAATGAGGGTTACTTGATCCAAATATAATATCATCAACATAGATTTGGCACACAAATAATTCTCCATTAACCCTTTTAGTGAAAAGAGTAGAATCAATTTTTCTCAAAGCCTTTTTCAATAAGGAACTTGGTCAAGCATTTATACCACGCTCTTGGAGCTTGTTTAAGACCATAAAGAGCTTTGTGAAGTTTGTAAACATGATTAGGTTTCTTAGGATTAACAAAGCCGGGAGGTTTTTTGACATAAAATTCCTCCTCAATTTCACCATTTAGAAAAGCACTTTTGATGTCCATTTGGTATAAAGTGATATCATGGTGATTAGCATAGGCAAGTAAGATGCGAATGGACTCAAGTCTAGCAACGGGAGCATATGTCTTACCATAGTCCATACCTTCGACTTGAGTGTAGCCTTGGGCGACGAGACGTGCTTTGTTGCGAACTACTTGTCCATCTTCATCTTGCTTGTTGTTTGGTATCGATGATGTTGTGGTTGTTGTCGGGCTTCTCAACCAACATCCACACTTGGTTTCTCACAAAGTTGTGTAGCTCTTCATGCATGGTGTTTACCCAATCCGGATCTTCCAATGCTTCTTCAACCTTCATAGGTTCATTGCTAGATATAAATGAATAATGTTCACAAAAATTAGCCAAATGAGATTTAGAGCGAGTGATTCTCCCGGTTTGGATATCATTGTAGATTTGCTCGATGGGATGGTCTCTAGCGACTCTTGCTCGAACTCGTAAGAGCTTTTGCTTTGATCGGGGTGGAACATCTTCTTCATCATCTCGTTCTTCTTCTTGGCCTTCTTCATTGTTGATGTTGTCGTTCTCTCGTCGTGGTGGAGAAGGAGGTTGATGCGGTTCATCTTGGTGTACTTCCTCGTTTTCTTCATCTTGGTATGTCCCGCTTGTGGATGCTTCCATATCAACTCTTGGTTCACCTTGTCGTGAGGTAGAAGCTTCCACTTGGACGGACGAGGTACTCTCCTTCACCTCCGCTGGATGAACCTTGCCAATAGACAAGTCTTGAATTGCTTCCGAAGGATCTTTATCTCCTACATCAATTGGCAATTGCTCTACTTGCGAGCTGTTAGATTCATCAAACTTCACATCTATCGTCTCTTCAACCTTTCGGGTGAAATTGTTGTAGACACAGTAAGTGTGAGAGTTTGAGCCGTAACCAAGTAGGAATCCCTCATGAGATTTAGGAGAAAATTTAGAACGATGATGCTAATAAAGAATGTAGCACTTCGAGCCGAATACTCGATAGTATCCAACTTGGGGTTTGTTACCGGTGAGGAGCTCGTACGTCGTCTTGCCGAGAAGCTTGTGAAGATACAAGCGATTTGTCGCATGACAAGCTGTCTCAACCGCTTCTGCCCAAAAGTGCTTTGGCGTCTTGTACTCATCAAGCATCGTTCTTGCCATTTCGATGAGCGTCCGGTTCTTCCTCTCAACAACTCCATTTTGTTGAGGTGTGTACGTAGCCGAGAACTCATGTGAAATCCCTTCTTCGTCAAGAAAGGTGTCCACATTGGTGTTCTTGAACTCCATTCGATTGTCGCTCTGAACCTTCTTGATCTTCACTTCAATTTGATTTTGGGCCTTCCTAGCGAAGTTCTTGAAGATCTTTTGGACCTGTGATTTATCATCGAGAAAGAACACCCAAGTAAATCTTAAAAAATCATCAACTACAACTAGACCAAAAGAGTTTCCACCGAGACTTTTGTAGGCGTTGGGACCGAAGAGATCCATGTGAAGTAGCTCGAGCGGTCTCCTTGTGGTCATGATATTCTTCACGGGGTGGCTTCCTCCAACCTGTTTACCTGCTTGGCAAGCGCTGCAAAGTCTATCCTTATCAAATATGACATCTTTAACACCAAGGATATGATCGCCTTTAATAAGCTTGTCAAGGTTTCACATGCCCACATGACCTAACCGCCTATGCCATAACCAGCCTTTAGAGGATTTAGCAATTAAGCAAGTTCTAGGTTGAGCCTTTTTAGTGAAATCAACTATGTATAGATCACCTTTGCGTATACCGGTAAAGACCATTTTATGATTATCTCTACGAAACACTTGGCAATCTACTTTGGTAAATAGGACATTGAAGCCAAAGTCAGCTAGTCTAGAAACAGAAAGCAGATTATAGCCAAGAGATTCAACGAGCATGACATTTTGTATGGATCTATCATGTGAGATGGCCACCTTACCGAGGCCAACCACCTTACCCTTTGAGTTATCACCAAAAGTGACATACTTTTGAGGGTCGTCTTTTTCAGCAAGCTCACGAAACATATCTTTATCTCCATTCATGTAATCGGTACATCCACTATCAAGAACCCATTCCTTTCCTCCTGCCATGTATCCCCGAAGATTTGCCATAAGACCAAATTGTCTCATTGCATCATCAAGATCATAGTCACTATCATCATCCTCATCATAGTATCCATGTTCAACATCGTCATGTGGTGGATCAATTCCTAGAGAGGGTGATTCATTAGATAAATGATTTTTACAATGATCATCTTTATGAATTCTAATAGCTTCGGAAATAATATTGCTATTAATTCCAACATCTCCTTTGGCACGCATAAGATTTGTAAGCTCAAATAGACAATTACCAAACTTAGGATCATCGGAATTCATCTTACTCAAGGCAATAGACTTATGAAGAATCTCATCTAGATTTTGCAAGGAATAATTTGGAAATCGTTCCTCAAGAAATCTCCATATAGTGTAGGCACACTTAAGAGTAGGCAAGCAACCAATCAAGTTTCTAGGCAAATCTCTAGTAATAAGATTAACAGTTCTAAGATTGTGAATCATGTCAATTGACTCATCAATGGTAGGATGCATAGGATCAACATGAGGTGCACAAGGGCTAGTAATGTACTTGTTCAAATGATATTCGTTGAAAATCACAAGCATCTCATTTTTCCACTCATTAAAGTACTCTCCATCAAGTATAGGCACTCTATGTCTAAGACTCCCCAAAGTAGACTCATCCATCTTCCTCCAATGGTGTTTAAACCAAAGCAATGGAGACCAAAGCTCTGATACCAATTGAAAGGATCGAGAAGAGGTGTCTAGAGGGGGGTGAATAGACCCTCAACACACAAAGTTGGCAGTTTTTAAGTTTTTCAAGTTTAGGTGGAGTTTAAGCATAAGTTTAAACATTCACAATACATATCAAGCCAGCATGGAAAGAGTATATGGGCAGCGGAAAGTAAAGCATGCAACTTGCAAGAAAGTAAAGGGATGGGATTGGAGTGTGCAAATGCAATTGGAGACATGGATGTTTTTGGCGTGGTTCCCATAGGTGGTGCTATCATACATCCACGTTGATGGAGACTTCAACCCCATGAAGGGTAACGGTTGCGCGAGTCCACGAAGGGCTCCACCCACGAAGGGTCCACAAAGAAGCAACCTTGTCTATACCACCATGGCCATCGCCCACGAAGGACTTGCCTCACTAGGGTAGATCTTCACGAAGTAGGCAATCTCCTTGCCCTTACAAACTCCTTGCTTCAACTCCACAATCTTGTCGGAGGCTCCCAAGTGACACCTAACCAATCTAGGAGACACCATTCTCCAAAAGGTAATAGATGGTGTGTTGATGATGAACTCCTTGCTCTTGTGCTTCAAATGATAGTCTCCCCAACACTCAACTCACTCTCATAGGATTGGATTTGTTTGAAAGGTGATTTGAGTGGAAAGCAACTTGGGGAAGGCTAGAGATCAAGATTCATATGGTTGGATTGGAATATCTTGGTCTCAACACATGAGTAGGTGGCTCTCTCTCAGAAAATGGGTAGTGGATGTGTAGGCATGTTCTGATGGCTTCCTTTTCGAGAGAGGAGAGGGTGAAGGGGTATATATAGCCTCCACACAAAATCTAATCATTACACACAATATACCAAACTCGGTGGGACCGAATCAGAAAACTCGATCGGACCGATTCAGTACATAATGTGACCCTTAGGCAATTTCAGTGGGACCGATATGATCAACACAGTGGGACCGATGTGCAAGGGTTAGGGTAAAACCTCATTGCGGTTTGACCGATTACACAACTCGGTGGGACCAATTTGGTAATAAGCGAAACAGAGAGTTGCTCAAGCAAACTCAGTGTGACCGATTACATCTTCTCGATGGGACCGAAAATACTGCAATAGACAACAGAGAGTTTGCAAGGCCATCTCGGTGAGACCGAGATCCCATCGGTGAGACCGAAGTGATTAGGGTTTCTGGCAGTGGCTATGTCAAATGAACTCGGTGGCGCTGGATGGATCAAATTGGTGGGGCCGAGTTTGACTTTTGGTTTGGGACATATGTGGATATGAGAAAGTGGTTGAGGGCTTTGGAGCATATCACTAAGCATTTTGAGCAAGCAAGCCATTAAGAAACACCTCATCCCCTTTTAATAGTATTGGCTTTCCTATAGACTCAATGTGATCTTGGATCACTAAAATAGAAAATGCAGAGTCCTGAGCTTTGAGCTTGAGCCAATCCTTTGTCCTTAGCATCTTTGAAGGGTTTCCACATCCTCTTGTCCATGCCACTCCACTGTTGGACTTATCTGAAATATACTAGATAAAAGTATTAGTCCAACAAGAGATATGTTGACATTAATTACCAAAATCACCCAGGGAGCACTTGTGCTTTCAGCTTCATATACCGCGTGCCTCGGGGTACAACTCCCCCTAAACACCCCTTCGGGGTGAGCCACTCCTCTCTCATGCAAATCACTTGCATGTTAAAAGAGGGCCCTTGAGCATCATGCCTCAGGGGCTCCTACTGGCTCTCGAACCCTCACTCCCTGGCCTTGACCACGACATCGTTACCTGGCATACCAGCGGCGGCTGAGCCCTGCTTGAGGGTCGGGTCCTAAGAACGTAGAGCACCATGATGAGTGGAGAGAGGGGGGTCGCCAGCCTCGTAGAGAAGTAAAGGGGAAGGGTGTGTCCCAACACTGGTGGCGCTTTTTCGAAGTATGATGGACATCAGTATTCTCATGCACCCCTTGTGGGGTTTGCCTTAATTTCTCACAGACCAGGAAGCGCGCCCAAGATCAAAAGCCTGAAGAAGCTTGCCCTCATGATGAGAGAACTGCCGCAAGCTCGCTAAGCTAAGTCATATCGCACGCGCCAGCGTGAGCCTTGTTATTGACACTTTGTTTCCTCGCGGCCTCGCTTGGGCAAGGAATCAACCCCTCTTAGTCTTCCGGGAGCCGATTGCACGCCAAAGGGGACCTCCTGAGCATCGCACCTTGGGGTCTCTCACCAGACCTCGGGTTGTTCACCTCCTGACCTTGACCACGGCTTTGCGACCTGGCATACCAGCGACGGCCGAAGCTTGCCTGGGGACTGGGTCCTGTCGGCGTAGAGCACTAAGCTACTACAAGAGCAAAAGGAGGGCCCGTGCCCAAGAAAGAAACGCAAACATGTTGCAAACCGAGAATATTAACATTAAATATGCAAGCTCCATGGTTCTTACATGCCCTCATGGTGCCTTTCGTGGTTTTTATGCAGGAAACAAAACAAAACAAAACAAAAGGTCCCCCGAGGACCAAAGCTCGGGAGGCACTGGCGTTACAACGCCCTCAGTGTCATCCCCCTCCTAGGCCTGGGCACGACGGTGCGGTGGCTCGTTGTAGTCATCGTCGCTTGAACTCGACCCTGAGGAAGCACTGCTGCTGCTGCAGGTGCTGTCGGCAAGGGAAAGTTCACCGTGGGAGGCCTTGCCACCGCTTTTACCACCCGTAGGGCAGCACTCCAGGCGTTCGCCGTCCTCCCCGGAGACCTTGAAGAAGAGCGTCTTTGCCCTGTCGTACCTAAAATAAAGGGCGTGCCTCCCATCCCCGGGTCATGAAGACATCACCAGAGAAGGTGGCTTCAACCTCCACCTATGAGGCTTGGCCGCAGCAGCCGTCGTGTTGTAGCCACAGCTCGACGGGTACCTGCGCCGGCAGCTCCTCAGCCAAGGCGCGCGGGAGTCGGATCCAGGTGCGAGGCGGCATTGTCACCCATACCACAAACTCCCGGGCTGTGTTGTTGGCATGGGCTCGTGGGTGAAGTGGTCAGATGACTATCGTCAGTTTTCCTGTGCGTCCGCGTCCTTGACGGTGCCCGCGACCACCCCCATGGGAAGGGCCATGTGCACTAACGATCATGCCTGCATGGACTCCCAGTGGCGCGGGCTCATGTCGAGAAGGGGCAGCCGTGGGCACTGCGGTGGCCCGACAAGGGCGGTCGCGGACCCTCTTCGGCGGGAGCGGTTCTGGTTCCTCCCGCGAAGCCTTCCCTTTCTTGGTGGTGGAGAATCTCCTGATTGGCGCTATGGGCGCTCCTGCAAGAGTGCGGGATGCGAAGAAAGAAGGCCAAGATGGGTTAGGGGCTCCGCCCTCCTCCCCTTTTTCTAGGCCGAAGAAGATTAACCGATGCCCCTCCATGTTCTGAGTAATGATGGCTCAGCGGGGTGCGCTAGTCTTTTGTCAGCCTGGGAAGTTGCCGAGGCAATGTGGGGGAGCAGAGGCGTCCACGTCCCGTCAAGTTCCACGCGTCATCCTAGCCCACCGGTGAATGGGGCCCGCGGTGCTTCACCCTTGCCCCTTGGCTTTGCCTCGAAGCGTGCCCAAGCATGCCTTGGGCCCGGGGGAAACTGCCGGCACTCTGGGAACTAGGGTACCTAGACTTGCCTGCCTGCGGCCCATGGCGTGGCCCCCTTGACGGCCTGGTGTGGCCCAGCGGCAAGACCTTCAAGCAAGACCCTCGTGAGGGGCCCTGGCCTCGCGAGGTGGACGACATCAAGACCTCTAGAGGGAGCGGCCTCTCCAGGTTGCCTCCCGAGGAGCGGAGATTCCTATGCAAGTACCCAGCCTCCCGAGGCTGCGACGACGTGGTGACGACCAAGGCCAGGCGAGCACTAGTGGGCGCAGAGGAGGCAGTTTCCTCTTTGGTGCTAAGGGATCAAGGACAGGCGTGGGTTCCCCAAGGAATCCCCCAAAGATTTCCATTTCGGTGCTACAAGACCAAGACCATGGGCTTGACAGGACAGATGTCATCACCGAGCCCACCGCAGCGTCACGGCCTGAAGCTTTACTGATAAAGGCCAAGGTGTCTCGTCTTTCGATGAGATGGTGGCTATCATTTTTGGTGGAGTAGACTTTGATGATCCGACTACGAACGTACGAAGACGTCGCGCCTTAGCAATCGCTAAACAACTTCGAGAGGTTATTAACCACGCCGAAGCACGATCAACCTGACCACGAGGGTTTGTTTCCTATAGGCAAATAAAGAACAAGCAAGAAACTGAGATTGCAATCTGGATATTGCGAATTTAAGAGGAAAGCTTTATTGATCAAGTGGGGTTCTGTGACGTCTTTGTCTGGTCGTTGAACACAAATGAAGTACATGAAGTTGCGGCTATGGCGAACTTTAATCTAAACAAAACCCAAAGTCTAAACAATGCCCTAAGGGGGGTGGGATTTCATGGCCCTTGAAGGAGGGGTCTGAAACCAACCCTATCTCTTGTTTCCCCACACATACGGACTCTAAAAACAGCCTATACTCAAGTATTTCAAAATTACATGGGACTGGCCCAATAATAAGGTGACACAGCACCTATAATAGCCTCTGGACGAAATTTATGAAGTGTCAGCTTGTACATTTCATCCAAGGCTTCATGCACTCATTATGGTGGCTTCAAAGTCCTAAAATCATCACTTGTAACTCCGTTCTTGTTCCCCTTGTGCATGCCATCATCTCGATGCTTGCTCTTGCTCCAATGTTCATCCTTCTTGTCCAAGTTAGGCCCTTCATTTGTAAGCAAGACAAATGTATCCAATTTAGGCAGCATCATATTCTCATGAACATTAGAATCTTTACCAAGAAATGAAAGTACCTGATAATTTAACTAGCGTGCATGAGCTCTAGTAATTGGTCCAGTATGTATAGCAGCAGGGGTTGTGGGTGTTATAATGGTATTGATGTCCTCGTCATCATCCCCTTCTTGAAATAAAGTCGTCCTTGGTGGAAGCTCATCTTCCTCACCCAAATAAGGTTTCAAATCTGCAATGTTAAAAGTGGGACTAACCCCAAAATCTGCAAGCAGCTCAAGTTTATATGCATTATCATTTATTTTCTCTAACACCTTAAAAGGACCATCAACACGTGGCATTAGCTTTGATTTGTGCAAATCAGGAAATCTGTCCTTACGCAAGTGTAACCAAACAAGATCTCCAGGTGCAAACACAACATGTTTTCTACCCTTATCTCCAGTAAGTTTATATTTAGCATTCATATGCTCAATGTTTTCCTTAGTTAACTCCTGCATTTTTAAGATCAATTTAGCACGTTGTTTAGAATCAAAGTTAACCTTCTCCGAATATGGAAGATGCAACAAATCAATAGGTGCACGAGGTAGGAAACCATACACAATTTCAAAAGGGCACATCTTAGTAGTAGAATGCAGGAACGATTATAAACAAATTCAACATGAGGCAAGCACTCTTCCCACATTTTCTTATTATTCTTCAAAACAACCTTAAGCATAGTAGACAATGTTCTATTGACTACTTGGTTTGTCCATCAGTTTGTGGATGACAAGTTGTACTAAAAAGCAATTTAGTCCCCAGCTTAGCCCATAAACATCTCCAAAAGTGGCTAAGAAATTTAGTATCATGATCTGAAACAATAGTATTTGGCACACCATGCAAGCGAATAATTTCACGAAAGAACAACTCAGTAACATTAGTAGCATCATTGCTTTTATGACATGGTATGAAGTGTGCCATTTTCGAAAATCTATCCATGACAACAAATATGCTATCCCTCCCCTTCTTTGTCGAGGTAAACCTAAAACAAAGTCCATAGCTATATCCTCCCAAGGAAAACTAGGTACAGGCAAAGGCATATATAAACCATGAGGATTGAATCATGACTTGGCGTTTTGACATGTAGTGCAGCGAGCAACAAAACACTCAACATCCCATCTCATCTTTGCCAAAAGAAGTACATCCTCCATCTTCTTCACGCCAAAGTGTCACATTAATCCTCCTCCATGCGCCTCCTGCAAAAACAAAATACGAAGAGCTAGCTCGAATGCATAGCTTGTTAGCATGAAACACAAAGCTGTCATTAACGACGAACTTGTTCCATGTTCTACCTTCTTTACAATTCTACAATGCATCTTTAAATTCAGCATCATGCACATAATAATCTTTGATGGTCTCCAAACCAAATATTTTAAAGTCAAGTTGTGAAAGCATAGTATAATGACGAGACAATGCATTAGCAATACATTTTCTTTGTCCTTCTTGTGTTTAATGACATAAGGGAAAGTCCCAATGAATTCAACCCATTGAGCATGTCCACGGTTCAATTTTTCTTGACTTCTAATATGTTTCAAAGATTCATGATCAGAATGTATAACAAACTCTTTGGGCCATAAATAATGTTGCCATGTTTCCAAAGTCCGAACAAGAGCATATAATTCCTTATCATGAGTAGAATAATTCAGACTAGGCCCACTCAATTTTTCAGAAAAGTATGCAACAGGCTTACCATCTTGTAATAACACACCTCCTAATCCAATTCCACTAGCATCACATTCAAGCTCAAAAGTCTTATTAAAATCAGGAAGTTGGAGTAGAGGAGCATGTGTCAACTATCTTTCAATACCATGAAGGCTTCTTCCTGTGTGGTACCCCAAACAAAAGGCACATCCTTCTTTGTAAGATCATTGAGAGGTGTAACAATGGTGCTGAAATCTCTTACAAAATGCCTATAGAAACCAGCAAGGCCAAGGAAACTCCTTACTTGTGTGACCATTTTGGGCTACAGCCAACTCTCAATAGTTTCAATCTTGGCTTTATCAACTTCAATTCCTTGTGGAGTAACAACATAGCCAAGAAAAGATACTGGTCGGTGCAAAAGGTGCACTACCCAAGGTTACCAAACAAACGTGCATCACGTAGAGCAATAAAAATAGAACGTAAATGTCCAAATGTTCTTCCAAAGATTTGCTATAAATCAGTATATCATCAAAATAGACTACCACAAATCGTCCAATGTAAGCACGTAAAACTTTGTTCATGAGTCTCATGAAAGTACTAGGTGCATTAGTTAACATAAAAGGCATGACTAACCACTCATATAAACCAAACTTAGTTTTAAATGTTGTTTTCCATTCATCTCCCAATTTCATATGAATTTGATGGTATCCACTACGCATATCAACTTTGGAGAATATTGTAGAGCCACTCAATTCATGAAGCATATCATCTAGCCTGGGAATAGGATGACGATAACGAATAGTAATATAATTAATGCCTCTACAATCAACACACATACGTGTTGTACCATCCTTTTTTGGTACTAGTATAATAGGAAGAACACAAGGACAAAGAGATTCGTGTATATAACCTTTGTCGAGCAGCTCCTGTACTTGACACATAATCTCCTTTGTCTCCTCTAGATTGGTACGCTATGGCGCACAATTTGGCAGCGAAGCACGTGGAATTAAGTCAATCTGATGCTCAATCCCGCGAATAGGTGGTAATCCCGGTGGCACGTCTTGTGGAAAGACGTCAGCAAACTCCTGCAAAATGTTAGTGACAGCAGGAGGCAAAGAGGAAGGCACGTCCTCGAATAAAAATAATGCCTCTTTGCACACAAAAGCATAGCAAACAGATTTGCTGAAATCTAGCTCGTCAATATCAGATTTGGTGGCAAGTAAACATGCACTCTTCAATTTAATTTAAGAAGCAACACTAGATGGTTTATTATTAGGCTTCATTTGCTGCTCAAATTCTTTTGCCACAATCTGATTTTCACTCTTATTTTTCTCCTGTTTTGCTTTATTAGCTCTATTAACATCATCTTTTAAAATGGAATCAAGAGTCATAGGAAGCAAAGTAATATGCTTATCCTTATGAACAAGAGTATACTGATTGTTTCTACCATGGTGTATAGAATTTTTATCAAATTGCCATGGTCTACCAAGTAATAAGGAACATGCTTGCATGGGTACCACATCACAATCAACATAATTAGCATATGTAGATATACTGAAATGCACACGAACAATACGTGTTACCTTAACCTTGCCGCTGTTGTTGAACCATTGATGTAGTAAGGATGTGGATGTGGTCTTGTGGTGAGAGATAGCTTCTCCACCATCTCCATGCTAGCCAAGTTGTTGCAGCTCCCTCCATCTATGATGACGCGAACAGAACGTCCTTCACAACTCCCTTTATATGGAACAAATTATGCCTCTGATTTTGCTCAGCTTGTGTGACCTGCACACTCAAAACACGTTGAGCAACTAAACTTTCATACCTATCGGGATCTTCAGGAGCCATGTGTTGTGTCTCATGATCAGAATCATCTCCACTGTGTTCTTCACTTTTAACAAGAGCCAAAGTCTCCTCATCATAGTCACTAGCGGACCCATACCCACCATCCTTAGTAGCAATCATCACATGCTTAGATGGGCATTCTTTCACATAATGACCTCCACCCTTGCAACGATGACAAATAATATCATGTGTTTGCCCTGTTGATGCCATGGATGAAGAAGAGCTATGTGCGGGACAGGAAGGTGTACTCCTGGAAGATGGTGGTGGTAGTGCCTGTTTTCTTGTATCTTGGTTGGAATTGGCTGCTGAAGTCAGTGGCGCTATAGTAGGACGTGTGGGAGTAGAGGATGTACGTGGTGTCCATGATGAAGATCGACCTGCAGAAAAATTAGTTTGCGCCAATGCATGTCGATCCTGCACTTCACGTTCAGCTTTGCAAGCAAGATGGGATAAATGAGTGATATTACTATACTCCTTATACTCCAGAATGGTCTGAATCTCTTTATTTACGCCCCCATAAAACATGCAAGCATAGCTTCATTATCCTCAATAATAACACATCTAATCATGCCAGTTTGTAGTTCCTGATAATACTCCTCTACATAATTTTTTCCTTGTCTCAAACACTGCAGTTTTTGAAGTAATTCGCGTTGATAATATGGTGGAACCCAATGAGTACGCATAGCAGTTTTCAAAGCAGCCCAAGTAGTAGGGATATTCTCATGATATAATTTGCAATGTTCATACCACCAAACAGAAGCAGAACTAGTGAATTCACAAATAGCAGCAGCAACACGTCTATCCTCAGGATACTGTAAGCATGTGAAACATTGTTCAGTTTCTAACTCCCAAGTAAGATATACATCAAGAATGTATCTACCATCAAACAATGGGATATTCAATTTTAGTTTAGGAATATGGTCATAATCTCATACCTGAGGTGGTGCTGGAGCCCTACCATTGCGATTATATGCATGAGGTCGACCTAGTGGTGGTGGTGCTGGTGGTTGCACGTAGTTCTGATTTTGATCAACCTCATCCTCGTAATAATCCTCCACCTCTGTAGTAGAAACAGGAGCTATAGAGGCATCAACAACAGTAGAAGCGGCACCAGAATTTTGTCCTAGCTCAAGAGGAACACGGCCCACTCGATGGAGGGTTGTTTCGTGATGTGGAGGTGGTGGTGGTGGTGGTTGTTGTTGTTGTTGTTGTTGTTGTTGTTGTTGTTGTTGTTGTTGTTGTTGTTGTTGTTGTTGTTGTTGTTGTTGTTGTTGTTGTTGTTGTTGTTGTTGTTGTTGTTGTTGTTGTTGTTGTTGTTGTTGTAATGGTGTAGCAGATGCAGCTGGGGGTTGTGGAAGATGCGTGAGTACTTCATCAAACTTGTCGTACAACTTGGTGCCAATTGTCTTCTCAACGTTATCAATCCTCTGCAGTGCCTTTCCAAACTGGCCATGAAGTCTTCCAATTGTTGACTCAACATTTGCTGAAATTTATCATGAAGCTCCTTCTTTGTCATGTTCTCCCAGTCAATCTCGTCAGCTTGTGGTCCTGCCATGGTTAGTAGCAATAGAAACAAACACACAAGAATATGATCCTACAGACTACTAGAAAGTGGAAGTGTATCAAAACCGTCAAGAAAATCTCAAATTATTACCAGCTCTTACCCAGAAGCAGGTGGTGATCGGCAACCGTTGTAGTTAAAAGTCTAAAAGCTAGGATAGACTGGTTGCTAGGTGGTGTCAAATGCATGATGTAGATGTATGTGGAGCTGGGAAGCCTTATTGTATGGTAGCAAAAATGTCAGCAATAATCAATTCGGAGATGCAAAGTTGAATACACGGTCAAGATGGTATTGTGCTGGTCCTAGGCTAGACCGTGCTAGAGACGCGAGCCTATAACACTAACAAAATCACGGCGCGTCACGGAAACAAGGGAAAAGCACACTCTAGAAAAAAATCTTCGCTTTTTTTGCGCTCCTCATTTTTTGCAAAAATTCATTATAATGGCGAGTGTCTCAAAACTCTTCCCAAGTCAAAGTAACAGGATAGGAACGAAATTTTTTGACTATTTTTTCAGAAATCAGGGCTGCAATGACGAAAAAGTGCGACAAAAAATCACTATGATGGCGAGTGTCTCAAAATGCTCCTTGGGACCTAAAAACAGGATAGGGAAAAATATTTTCGGTTGCCGAAATTGTGGCCTAAAAACTGCCCGGGGGTCTCCAGATTTTTTTTCTGAAACCTACTCAGGCAAGGAAACGAGAATCGGAAAATAGATGGATCTTGAAAACAAACCTAATATGAAAAGAACTTGGATTGGTGGTGGTATATGGTAGCGGTGGTGGTATATGGTAGCGGTGGTGGTATACGGTAGCGGTGGTGCTATATGGACATGGATCGGTGGTGGTTTATGGATACAGATCGGTGGTTGTATATGGATTCAGAGCGGTGGCGGGTAAGCGGTGGTGGTAGATGGCAGGGGCGATGATGATGGTGCGGCGACGGCGTGACAACTTTTGACCAGAACTCGAAACTCTAAAAGACTAGATGCTAAGACCATCAACTTGACACGATGATGCAACCGCAAATTCAACAAAGCAAAATACTGAAAAGACTATGCAAAGGCTCGGACTAGTTTGGATATGATGAACCAACCCTAATTTTTTTGGCTTTTTCATGGACTGTAGGTATGAAGAGCAGACTCGATCTAAACTACGAAAGACTGTAAAATCTTACCGAGCAACCTGGAAATCTGATACCGTTTGATAGAGGCCAAGGTGTCCCGTCTTTCGATAAGATGGTGGCTATCGTTTTTGGTGGAGTAGTTTTTGACAATCCGACTACGAATGTGCAAAGGCGGCACGCCTTAGCAATCACTAAACCAACTCCGAGAGGTTATTGACCACGCCCGAGCATGATCAACCTGACCACGGGGGTCTGTTTACTGCAGGCAAACGAAGAACAAGCAAGAAACTGAGATTCCAATCTAGATACTGCGAATTTAAGAGGAAAGCTTTATTGATCAAGTGGGGTTCTGTGACGTCTTTGTCTGGTCGTTGAACACAAACAAAGTACACGAAATCTAAACGGTGCCCTGAGGGCTGTATATATGGAGGAAGAGGGGGGAATTTCGTGGCCCTTGAAGGAGGGGTCCGAAACCAACCCTATCTCCTGTTTCCCCATGCATATGGACTCTAAAAATAGCCTATACTCAAGTATTTCGAAATTACATGGGCCTGGCCCAATAATAAGGTGACACAACACCTATAATAGCCTCTGGACGAAATTTATTAAGTGGCAGCTTGTATATTTTGTCCAAGGCTTCATGCACTCATTATGGTGGCTTCAAAGTCCTGAAATCATCACTTGTAACTCCGTTCTTGTTCCCCTTGCGCATGCCATCATCTCCATGCTTGATCTTGCTCCAATGTTCATCCTTCTTGTCCAAGTTAGGCCCTTCATTTGTAAACAAACAAATGTATCCAATTTAGGCAGCATCATATTCTCATGAAAATTAGAATCATTACCAAGAAACGAAAGTACCTGATAATTTAACTAGTGTGCGCGAGCTCTAGTAATTGGTCCAGTATGTATAGCAGCAGGGGCCGTGGGTGTAATAATGGTATTGATGCGCTCATCATTTATAGGCGAAGACTACCTTTCGTCAGGATAAGATGTACTACTTGTCCCCTTCCGAATTGGTCGTTGTGGGATCCCTTCCCGCCTAAGTTTTGAGGGAAGAGGACGAAGGCCACTATAAATATAGCTTAGCCACCACCATGGGGGGATCGGATCCTTTCCACCCTCACCACCATAGCCCTCACGAGGCTGTTCATCCACTGTACTTGTTCTTCCTCATCCCCTCGTGAGGCCAATCCACCACAAAGTAGGCGTAGGGTTTTACACTACAAGGTGTCCCAAACCTGGGTAAACTGCCATGTTAATCTTCTTCCCTGCTCACGCGAATCTGACGAGGCTAGGCCGTAGGGTGGCGAGCTTGAGACACGAGAGGTTGAGATCTTCGCACATGCCCCAGAGTTCGAACCTTCTTGGGTCTGCGGAGCCCTGAATCCGATAGTTAGAACCTTTAGGATCGAAAAACCTTCTGGTTGCATCATATACAACTATTTTTAAGAAATCCATTCAGGAATGCAGTTTTGACATCCATTTGCCAGATTTCATAATTATAAAATGCGACAATTGCTAACATGATTCAGACTGACTTAAGCATCGGTACGGGTGAGAAAGTCTCATCGTAATCAACCCCTTGAACTTGTCGAAAACCTTTTGCGACAAGTTGAGCTTTGTAGATAGTGACATTACCATCAGCGTCCGTCTTCTTCTTGAAGATCCATTTATTCTCAATGGCTTGCCGATCATCGGGCAAGTCTGCCAAAGTCCATACATTGTTCTCATACATGGATCCTATCTCAGATTTCCTGGCCTCAGCCATTTATTGGAATCTGGGCTCATCATAGCTTCTTCATAGTTTGCAGGTTCGCTATGGTCTAGTAGTAACTTGATCCGATGTTTCATGATCATCATTATTAGCTTCCTTTCTAGTTGGTGTAGGCATCATGGGAATAGTTTTCTCTGATGTGCTACTTTCCAATTCAAGAGAAGGTACAATTACCTCATTAAGTTCTACTTTCCTCCCACTCACTTCTTTCGAGAGAAAATCCTTCTCTAGAAAGGATCCATTCTTGGCAACAAAGATCTTGCCTTCGGATCTGTGGTAGAAGGTATACCCAATAGTTTCCATAGGGTATCCAGGAAGACGCACTTCTCCGATTTGGGTTCAAGCTTATCAGGCTGAAGCCCTTTGACATAAGCATCCCACCCCAAACTTTAAGTAATGACAGCTTAGTTTCTTGCCAAACCATAGTTATACGGTGTAGTCTCAACCGATTTAGATGGTGCCCTATTTAACGTGAATGCAGCTGTCTCTAATGCATAACCCCAAAACGACAGTGGTAAATCGGTAAGAGATATCATAGAACGAACCATATCTAATAAAATATGGTTACGACGTTCGGACACACCATTACGCTGTGGTGTTCCAGGTGGCGTGAGTTGTGAAACAATTCCACATTATCTTAAATGAAGGCCAAACTCGTAACTCAAATATTCGCCTCCGTGATCAGATCGTAGAAACTTTATTTTCTTGTTACAATGATTTTCAACTTCACTTTGAAACTCTTTGCACTTTTCAAATGTTTAAGACTTGTGTTTCATCAAGTAGATATACCCATACCTACTCAAATCATCTGTGAATGTTAGAAAATAACGATACCCGCCGCGTGCCTCAACACTCATTGGACCACATACATCGGTATGTATTATTTCCAATAAGTCATTAGCTCGCTCCATTGTTCCGGAGAACGGAGCTTTAGTCATCTTGCCCATGAGGCATGGTTCGCAAGTATCAAATTATTCATAATCAAGTGATTCCAAAAGTCCATCCGCATGGAGTTTCTTCATGCGATTTACACCAATATGACCTAAACGGCAGTGGCACAAGTATGTTGCACTATCATTATCAACTTTGCATCTTTTGGCATCAATATTATGAATATATGTATCACTACGATCGGGATTCAATAAACCATTCACATTGGGTGTATGACCATAGAAGGTTTTATTCATGTAAAGAAAACAACAATTATTCTCTGACTTAATGAATAACTGTATTGCAAAAAACATGGTCTAATCTTGTTCATGCTCAACGCAAACACCAAAAAACATTTATACAGGCTCAACACTAATCTTGAAGGTAGAGGGAGTGTGTGATGGTGATCATATCAATCTTGGAAACACTTCCGACACACATCATCACCTCGCCCTTAACTAGTCTCAGTTTATTATGCAACTCCTGTTTTGAGTTGCTAATTAGCAACTGAACCGGTATCAAATGCTCAAGGGCTACTATGAGTACCAGTAAGGTACACATCAATACATATATATCAAATATACCTTTGTTTACTTTTCCATCCTTCTTATCTGCCAAGTATTTGGGGAAGTTCCGCTTCTAGTGACCATTTCCCTTGCAGTAGAAGCACTTAGTTTCAGGATTAGGTCCAGCTTTGGACTTCTTCACGGGAGCGGCAACTTGCTTTCCATTCTTCTTGAAGTTACCTTTCTTTCCTTTGCCCTTTTTCATGAAACTAGTGGTCTTGTTAACCATCAACACTTGATGCTCCTTCTTGATTTCTACCTCCGCTGATTTCAGCATTGGGAAGAGCTCGAGAATCGTTTTCATCATCCCATGCGTATTATAGTTCATCACGAAGCTCTAGTAGCTTGGTGATAGTGATTGGAGAATTCTGTCAATCACTATCTTATCTGGAAGATTAACTCCCACTTGATTCAAGCGCTTGTAGTACCCAGACATTCTGAGCACATGCTCACTGGCTGAGCTATTCTCCTCCATCTTGTAGGCAAAGTACTTGTCAAAGGTCTCATACCTCTCAACACGGGCATGAGCCTGAAATGCAATTTCAGCTCTTGGAACATCTCATATGTTCCATGGCGTTCAAAACATCTTTGGAGCCCCGATTCTAAGCCGTAAAGCATGGCGCACTAAACTATCAAGTAGTCATCAAATCGAGCTTTGCCAAACATTCATAACTTCTGCATCAACTCCTGTAATAGGTCTGTCACCTAGCGGTGCATCAAGGACATAATTCTTCTGTGCAACAATGAGGATAATCCTCAGATCACGGACCCAGTCCGCATTATTTCTACCATCAACTTTCAACTTAGTTTTCTCTAGGAATGTATCAAAAAACGGGAAGCTACATCGCGAGCTACTGAACTACAACATAATTTGCAAAGACATTTTGACTATGTTCATGATAAATCTTAGTTCGATTAATCAAATTACTAATGAACTCCCACTTAAATCAACATCCCTCAAGTTGTCTAAGTGATACATGATCCAAATCAACTAACCTGTGTCCGATCATCACATGAGATGGGGAAGTTATCAATGGTGAACATCTTCATGTTGATCATATCTACTCTATGACTCATGTTCAATCTTTCGGTCTCTAGTGTTCTGAGACCATGTCTGTACATGCTAGGCTCGTCAAGTTTAACCCAAGTATCTGCATGTGCAAAACTTTCTTACAACCATTTTATGTGAACGTAGAGTCTATCACACCCGATCATCACGAGGTGCTTCGAAATGATGAACTTTGGCAATGGTGCATACTTGGGGAGAACACTTTTATCTTGAGATTTAGTGAAGGGGTCATCTTATAATCCTACCGCCTTACTAAGCAAAATAAGATGCATAAAGGATAAACATCACATGCAATCAAAAATATGTGACATCATATGGCCATCATCATCTTGTGCTTTTGATCTCCATCTCCAAAGCATCTTCATGATCTCCATCGTCACCGGCTCGATACCTTAATCTCCATCGTTGCATCGGGATCATCTCGCCAACTATTGGTTCTACAACTATTGCTAACGCATAGCGATAAAGTAAAGCAATTACATGACACTTGCACTTCATACAATAATTGAGAGACAACCCTAAGGCTCATGTCGGTTGTTGATATTACAAAACATGGTCATTTCATACAACAACATATATCACTTCACGTCTTGACCATATCACATCACAACATGCCCTGCAAAAACAAGTTAGACGTCCTCTACTTTGTTGTTACAAGTTTTACGTGGCTACTACGGGCTTCTAGCAAGAACCGTTCTTGACTACGCAAAAACCACACCGGTGATTATCAAGTTTGATGTTTTAACCTTCTTCAAGGACCGGCTATAGTCAAATTCGATTCAACTAAAGTAGGAGAAACAAACACCCGCTAGCCACCTTTATGTAAAAAAAGTTGCACGCCAGTCGATGGAACCAGTCTCATGTGCGTGGACATGTAAGGTTGGTTCTGGACGCTTCATCCCACAATACCGCTGAATCAAAATAAGACGTTGGTGGTAAGGAGCATGACCATCACTGCCAACAACTCCTTTGTGTTCTACTCGTGCATATCATCTATGCATAGACCTGGCTCTGATACCACTGTTGGGGAATGTTGCATGGAAAACAAAACATTTCTACGCACATGCAAGGTCTATCCATGATATGTATAGCTACGAGAGGGGGAGAGCATCTTCATACCCAAGAAGATCGCTAAGCGCAAGCGTTTATCAATGTGGTTGATGTAGTCATACACCTTCACAATCAGTCCCGATCAAGTACCAAATGTACGGCACCTCCGCGTTCAGCACACGTTCGGCTTGATGACGTCCTCGCCTTCTTGATCCAGTAAGAGAAGCAAAGTAGTAGATGAGTTCCGACAGCACGACGGTGTGGTGACAGTGGTGGTGAAGAACAATCTCCACACGGCTTCGCCAAGCATAACAGAAACTATGACGGAGGATAAACTAGAGGAGGCGGGGTTGCCGGCACATGGCTTGGTGAATCTTGATGTGTCTTGGGTGCTAGCCCTGCCCCTCTATTTATATGTTGAGCCCTGGGGGTCAAAACTTGGAGTAAAATCCTCCTCAAAGTCGGTTTTGCCCGAAAGGCAAGAGTCCTTCTCGGACTCCAGGACCAGACGCCAGGGTCCCTGGCGTCTAGACCCAGATGCCACGGTCCCTGGCGTCTAGCCCCTGGCCTCCGCAAAACTGCCTTTTGCACTTACCAAAAGCCCCATGGGCTTTACCCCTTGGCGCAATTAAAGTGTTCTCGTACCCAAATATTTCGAGAAACATCCGAAACCCCTTCCGGAAGCCAAACACTATTATCCCATATATCAATCTTTACCTTCCGGAGCTCCTCGTCATGTCCGTGATCTTATCCCAGACTCCGAACAACATTCGGCCACCAACATACATAACTCATATAATACTATATCATCAATGAACGTTAAGCGTGCAGACCCTGCGGGTTCGAGAATGATGTAGACATGACCGAGACGCTTCTTCAATCAATAACCAATAGCGGGACCTGGATGACCATATTGGTTCCTACATATTCCACGAATATCTTTAATGGTCGAACCTTTGTGACAATATATGTAGTTCCCTTTGTCTGTCCGTATGTTACTTGCCCGAGATTCGATCGTCGGTATCCTCATACCTAGTTCAATCTCCTTACCGGCAAGTCTCTTTACTCGTTCTGTAATACATCATCCCGTAACTAACTCCTCAGCCACTTTGCTTGCAAGCTTCTTATGATGTTGTATTACCGAGAGGGCCCAGAGATACCTCTGCATCACACGGAGTGACAAATCCCAATCTTGATCCATGCCAACTCAACAGACACCTTTGGAGATACCTGTAGAGCATCTTTATGATCACCCAGTTATGTTGTGGTGTTTGATAGCACAAAAGGTATTCCTCTAGTATCTAGGAGTTGCATGATCTCATGGTTGAAGGAATATGTATTTGACATTAAGAAAGCAGTAGCAATAAACTGAACGATCATATGTTATGCTAACGGACGGGTCTTGTCCATCACATCATTCTCCTAATGATGTGATCCCATTGTCAAATGACAACTCATATCATGGTTAGGAAACCTTAACCATCTTTGATCAACGAGCTAGTCTAATAGAGGCTCACTAGGGACATGGTATTTGTTTATGTATCCACACATGTATTTAAGTTTCTGATCAATACAATTCTAGCATGAATAATAAACCTTTATCATGATTAAGGAAATATAATAATAACCATTTTATTATTGACTCTAGGTCATATTTCCATCAGTCAACACATTTGTTCCATTACTAATGAGTCGCCAAGTTACTCAAAATATTGAGCAGCCTGGACAAGGGACAACTATGACTATCAAGTTAGACAAGTTACAACATGCAATGATGAGCCGGTAAAACATAAGGCGACTCATCCTATCTGGAGGCTTTTTGGTTTTATGCTAAGTGTTGGCCAGAAACAAGTTTCTATTGAAACATTGCAACAACAGATCTACAAAATCATTTGGAAAAGAAATATTTATCAAAATCTAGAGCGTACAGTGGAAGCACTGGCAGGTCCATCGACAAGATTGAATGTCAAAGTGAGCTTTCTAGATGAAAAAATGGTGTCGCCATGATCCCTAGAGTATTTCTATGGCTAGTTCGAACAAATCTAGATCTATCTTCCTTAAGAATGGTGATAAGCACCAAAAATCACCGACGAACTGCGACGGGATACAAGCAATAGTGGGGTATTCCTACAGATCTAAAAGAAGAGATGAAACATTCCTGAGCGCGACGGACGCTTCTGGGGTGTTCTTGAGCAGCTTTGACAGTGACGGGTGCTATGCAGGGGATGCAGTTGACATCATCGGAGAACCCGCGGTCGCACGGTGGCGGAGCTCTGGTTGCGGATGAACGAGACGGGAGGAAGAAGAATAAGAGGGAAAATGAAGCAGTAAAAGTGAAAACTAGACTCTTATGGGTATATTTATAAGGCGAAGAGAAGGGGGAAAGGCAGGTGCGAAAACAGAGGAGGCATGGTAATTTTTCGAGTAAGAGACGCCTCGATTTTCGGGCCTGACAAATATGCACAAAAGATTCATCATGATGTCACCCTTGAGCTCCAGAAATTCTGGAAGATGACGTCATATTTTAAAGAGGTACAACATGTCAAGCGTGGAGGTATCACAAGCAGGAACATATGACCCGACTATGGTGCAGATTCAAAGGGGAAGATGACCCGGAATTATTATCAGTCTGAAGATTGACATGGATGAATCCAAGTCAATCTGGGGGCTAATGTTGGGAATATAACCCCACGGTATGACCCGCCCGATTAGGGTCGGGTTATCGGATGGCGGCCTGAAGAGTAAGACTTGACATGGAATGTGGTGATCAAGACCTCAAGGCCCATGCAGCAACTCATAGAGTGGGTCGGCTCATGGCCCAGCGCCCGAGGCGGCGGCTCACCGAAGGACACCGTAATTCTCTTACTTGTGAAATAAGACAAGTAGGAAACTGATAAGGGCACGGGTCATAGTACGACCCAGACTCTTTTGTAAGCCCAGGGCCTCGGCCTGTATATAAAGGGGAGCCCCTGTGGCAAAAGGTTTAGTTTACAAGCTCTTGAGTACTAGGATAGTCGAGTTGCACCCTTGTAATCGAGATCATCATCATCAATATCAATCAAGAAGGAAGTAGGCTATCACCTCATCAAGAGGGGGCGAACCTGGGTAAACCCTTTTCTTTCAATTCAGATCAACCCCGTTCAAGCTACTACCTCACAGCGATGGCCTCACGACTAACTCCTTTCACTGTAGCGACTCAACACGAAATCGGTCAAGTCTCTGTGTAGCTGTACCATCCCAAGATCATACTGGCACACACAGTACATTGATGAAAAGATTCAAAGTTCAATCACACCTGAATTTATTACACGATTCTCATATTGAGTCTTTATTACATCATAATAAATTCGGCCGAAGGCCAACTCATGAGAAGTAAACTAAAATAAAGTTGCAGAAGCATAGACGAATAGCAAGTCCATCCGACTCCATAGGGCAATCGCCAAGCGTGGATCGTAGCCTCACTCCTGGTCGGAAAACTCCTCTACAACATAAGATGTTGCAGCCGTGTAGGTCAGCATTTTGAATATGCCGGCAAGTCATGATGAGAGAACAACAATAAAATTACTAACACTATATGCAATTTGGCTGTGGGGCTCTAAGTTTTATGTTTTGCGAAAAAGACATTTTTTCCTACAACAAAGGACTTGCTTGCAATTATTACAAAATGTTGGTTGTTATTGAGATGGTTCCGCCAACCAATGTCTCATTCCCAATTATTACATAACCCCTTAATTAATTTATTTTGTTCGGTGTTGAGATTTCTGAAATACTCCAATTTCCAGAGGCTCAAATGTCCATCGGGGACACGGCTAATCGATTAGGTTTTCTACTCTGCAAAGTCTTGTGCACTTTACCCGCAAGAATCGTTCCCTCCTTTTAAGTCCTTGCACTGCCTTGTGTTTGAAGATGGGATGAACGAAACAGGGTCTTCCGAAGAGTTCCTCTGGGCCACTATCGGTGCCCGTCCAATCCTACCATTCTTCTACATCTCGTAGCACCGTCCGACCAGAGTCATGCCTAGGGTCGACTAAGCCAGTGCCCATAATGGCTTGCGGCTGCACATGTAAGCTTCCGGTCAATGGGTATTCATCCGTCTCTTCGTGGCTGGGTGAAGCTTTCCACAAGATGTCATGGCGCTTCTCCATGCATCCCGCCCATCCGCTAGTTCCTCTAGGGTGCCCGTCAACCGTCCTCCACCCAGTAGTGAATTTGAAGTCCATCTCGAGCTTGAAGTCATGGGGTTGTCATCATCTTGACTCTCACATCTCCCTTATGAATCACTCAACCAACCCAGTCTACGAAAGCATAGCAAACAACTACATTGTCTCGGGCATTGGTAACAAGAGGAAATGGGTTCATCCTACCACATGATCCTACTCAATAACATAACTTAAAATTCTCCTACTGCATGCATGGTGGGGAGGAATAGTTCTAATGCAACAAAATCATAGGTATTGTAAAACATGATCAAATGACTTGCCTGGTTGACGGTCTTCGAAAGCTAGAGACTCGTGATAGCAAGCTTCGCACACCGGAAATTCTATTCAAAGCAAACAAATAACACATAAGCATACAACTATATAACATAACAGCAAGCTAAAGTAAATCACACAAGCACTCATACCAATACCAAAGAAAACTCGAACAACTCCAATCAAGGTTTTCATTACTTCAAGCAAACAACTAGGAAATAGTTTTAACTTCTAAAACTTTTCTTAATAGAACCAAAAGAGGGGTTTTACTAACTAACAGAAAGGAAAACATTATAAAAACTTGGTGCAAAAAGAATCACATCAAAAGCTATTATAAAACTCCTATTATGCCTAAAACAAAACTAGTAAGAAAAAAATAAAATATTTTATTTTACTGTAAATAAAAGTTCACCCTCTATAACTAATCTAAACTAAAATATAATAGAGGTAAAATAAAATTTGAAAATAGCTAAAACAACAGAAAACAGCAGCAAGCTAAAATAACTAAAAACAACTTGTTTCGTGTAAAACTATTTTTTAATAAAAACAAAAAATACCCAAATAACTTCCTACTACTAGGCAAGGTCAAAACAAAGTAGTGGCAAAAAGAAACACTAAAAAATAAATCCTAGCTCAATTTATAGCAGGAATACTAATCTGACTAAAACTAATATAAAACAATTTTTAAAAACTTAAACATGGCCGAAGCTATTTTCTACAGAAACTATAGGAAATTTGAGAACTAACAAAAAAAGATTCAACTAAAAATAGTAAATAACCTAATAGTTATAGCTTTTACAAAACTAAAACTGTTCTGTTAAAAACAGAAACTAACACTAAAACTGGAAAAAAAACGGGTGCTACTGGGCCTATCTATCGCTCGGGCGATCATTAACTAAAATGTACGCGCGGTTAAATAAAAAAGTCGATCGGCCGGTCAAACTAAACCAGGAACTAAACCAAAAAAACTAAAAAAGCGTACCCCTTCGGGTTCTAATCTCGGGCGTTGATTTGAGATCTAACAATGGAGAGGGGCTCGGGCTTACAGTGAACGACGGCGGCTCAGGCGTGGTCGGTGGCGTCGCTCCGGCGGTTGGGGAAGGCGGCGGAGACGTCGGGGTGAAGTGGAGGAGCGTGGCAGAGGCGGTGGTGATGTTGAGGTGGCTCGGGGACGTTGTAGGCGAGTGGGACGATGGCGATGGGGCTCGGGCGAGCTGCAGCTCCGGCGACGGGCGGTGATGCTCGAGGTGGCAACGTTGGTGGTTCCTGGGCGACGAGAGGATGTCAAGGAGGTGCAGGTGATCGAGGGCGATCGGGTGAAGGTGTTGGGAAGGTAGGGGGTTGCTCACCGGCGTCGGAAATGGCGGCGAACCGGGGCGGTGGCGACGAGATGTGTTTGGAGATGGCGGTGGCTATGGTGAGGTTTGAGCTAGGGTTTAGGGGGGATAGAGAGAGGAGAGGCAGGGGGTTTTATAAGGCACATTTCTTGGGCGAGGGGAAGTCTCGGGGTAGGGTTTAGAGGTGGGCGCAGACTCGGGTGGCGCGAGCACGTGCGGCATACAGCGCGGCAGTTTCGGGAGGAAGGAGATGAATGTGGGTCCCCCTCTCAGCGAGCAAGGGGAGGAAGGCGGCGATCGAGCACCCGAGGCGATGCGGAGTCGGGCGCGGCGCTGCGCTGGGCTGGCGGCCTCGATGCTGGTGGGGTGCGGCGCTGGTGGGTGGGCCGTCGACCTGGCCATCTCGGGGCTTTCCTATATATATTTTTTAAATTAAAGCAGAGAGGAAAAATAAAATATAGGGACATATATAATATTTTTATATAGGACATAGATATTAATAAATCAGAAAAAATAAATCCTACAGCGTGAACATTTTTCCAGAGGAAAAAGAGAAACTAAAAAAAACATTTTCTGAAAATTCCAAATAAAATTCAAATTTGAATTCAAACTTTTTGGCAATATTTTCTTCTGACATTTTTGGAGTGTCATGTTTGCTCCTCTGATACTTTTGCACAAGTATTTGTCAGGTATTTTTGAAATAAATTTCAAATGCCAATTCAAAATCAAATTCAAATAAAACTCAAATGCCTCTGAAAATTCAAATGCCACTCAAATTCAAACAACATGCATAGATGCTTAGCTAATAATTGTAAAACATTCCAAATTGGAAATTTGGATGTTATAAACCTACCGAACTTAAGATGAATCTCGCCCTCGAGATTCGGGTTGGCTAGCAATTAGGTGCGGGTGGTCTCGACGTAGATCTTCTTCTCGCTCCCAGGTGGCTTCCTCCTCGGAATGATGACTCCACAGAACCTTGCAAAACTTGATGATCTTGTTGCTGATAACTCTGATCGCAGTCTCGAGAATTCTGACGGGTTTCTCCTCATAAGTCAGATCACTGTCGAGTTGTATGGCCTCTAGGGGCACTGTCTCTCTCAAAGGAATATCGGCCATCTCAGCATGGCATTTCTTCAGTTGGGAAACATGAAAGACATCGTGAACTCCGGACAATCCTTCCGTCAATTCCATCTTGTAGGCAACTTCTCCCCGACGTTCAAGGATTTTGTATGGGCCAATGAACCTTGGTGCTAACTTCCCTTTAACACTGAACCTCTTGATTCCACGAAGTGGGGACACACGGAGATATGCTCGGTCTCCCGCTTCATACGTTACTTCCTTGTGTTTACTATTGGCATAACTCTTCTACCTCGACTGAGCTACCTTGAGTCTATCTCGAATCAGCTTGACCTTTTCTTCGGAGTCTCTGATAATATTGGGACCGAAAGGTTTTCGGTCTCCAACACCACCCCACAACAATGGTGTTCTACACCTCCTTCCATATAGAGCTTCGAAAGGGGCCATCTTCAGACTGGTCTGATAGTTGTTATTGTATGGGAACTCTATGTATGGTAAATTACCATCCCAGCTAGACCCATAGTCTAGCGCATAGGCTCTCAACATGTCCTCCAGAATCTAGTTGACTCTCTCGGTCTGTCCATCTGTCTGCGGATGAAAAGTTGTGTTGAACTCTAGCCTCATACCCAAAGTTTCATGCAACTGATTCCAAAACTTTGAGGTAAATTGTGTTCCTCTATCTGACATGATACTCCTCGGAACTCCATGCATACATACGATCCTGGTCATGTATATCTTGGCTAACTTAGCGATAGTATATGTAGTCTTCACGGGAATGAAATGAGCTACCTTGGTCAAGCGATCAACCACTACCCAGATGGAATCATAACCTGAACGGGTCCTGGGTAATCCTGTGATAAAATCCATTCCAAGTTTCTCCCATTTCCACTTGGGAATCGGCAGGGGTTGAAGTAACCCTTCTGGCTTCTGATGTTCCGCCTTTACTCACTCGCAAAGATCGCATACTGCTACGTACTCGGCAATATCCTTCTTCATACCTGTCCACCAGAAACTTTCCTTCAAATCCAGATACATCTTGGTGTTGCCTGGGTGAATCAAGTACGGTGAATCATGCGCCTCCTGAAGAATTAGCTTCCTGAGTTCAGGATCATTGGGTACATAAATACAATCCTCGGACCATATAGCTCTGTATTCATCCTCACGAAACCCTTTAGCTTTACCTTCATTCATCCTTTTCTTTATCTTAGCAATTTCCTTGTCCGACTTCTGGACTTCGCGAATTCTTTCAGCCAAAGTGGACTGAATCTCCAATGCTGCAACATCTCCTCTCGGAACTATCTCCAGTCAAAGATCTCTGAGGTCATCGGCTAACTCCTGGGGTAATCCTCCCGTTGTAAGGGTAATCACATAACTCTTACGGCTGAAGGCATCTACTACAACATTAGCCTTTCCTGGGTGGTAATGCAATCTCATGTCATAGTCCTTGATCAACTCTAGCCATCTCCTCTGCCTGAGGTTCAACTCCTTCTGCATGAAAATATACTTCAAGCTCTTATGATCCGTGTAAACATCACAACTGTTTCCGACAAGGAAATGTCTTCAGGTCTTGAGTGCATGCACTACGGCTGCTAACTCCAAATCGTGTGTGGCGTAATTCATCTCGTGAGGTCGTAGCTGTCTCGAGGTATAAGCTACAAACTTTCCTTCCTGCATGAGTACTCCTCCGAGTCCCTGTCGAGAAGCATCACAATATACCTGGTAATCCTTTTGTATGTCCGGCAAAATTAGCACTGGGGCTGTAACCAAACGTTTCTTCAACTCCTGGAAACTGGCTTCACAATCCTCGGTCCGAACGTATTTGGTTTCCTTCTTCAACAGCTCAGTCATGGGCTTGGCAATCTTGGAGAAATTCTCAATAAACCTCCAATAATATCTTGCGAGTCTGAGAAAACTACGGATCTCCTTGACCGAGGTGGGTGACTACCAATTGGGGACCGATTCAACCTTGGTGGCGTCAACTGCTATTCCTTCTCCTGAAATAACATGTCCAAGGAACCCGACTTCCTTCAACCAAAATTCACATTTGCTGAACTTGGCATATAACTAATGTTCTTGGAGTTTCTCCAGAACTAGACGCAAATGTTCCTTATGCTCTACCTCGCTCTTGGAGAAAACCAATATGTCATCGATGAACACCACGACAAACTTGTCCAGATATTCCATAAATACCTTGTTCATCATACTCATAAAATATGCAGGGGCATTAGTCAATCCGAATGACATGACGGTATACTCATATAAACCATACCTGGTGGTGGAAGCTGTTTTAGGTATATCCTGTTCACGAATCTTCAACTGATGATACCCTGATCGAATATCGATCTTGGAGAATAATTTGGCTCCAACTAGATGATCGAATAAATCATTAATCATCGACAGAGGTACTTGTTCTTGATGGTCATGTTGTTCAATGAACGATAATCCACAACCATTCTCAGGGTTCCATCCTTCTTTTCTACCAAAAGAACTGGGGCTCCCCGAGGTGACGAGCTTGGTCGAATATATCCCTTCTCCAATAGCTCATTAATTTGCTTCTTGATCTCTTCCAAATCGTTCAGGGGCATCCGATAAGGTCTCTTGGATATTGGGGTTGTACCGGGCAATAACTCAATCAGAAATTCAATGTCTCTGTCCGATGGCATTCTGGGTAATTCCTCCGGAAATACATCGGGAAAATCTTGCACTACTGGCACTTCCTCCTAAATGACCCCCGTGAGGGAATTCACCTGATTCTTCATCGGGGTGCGTCTGGATACATACTTGATCCTCTTCTGCTCCGGGGTGGTGAGCAAAATTGTCTTGCGGGCACAATCAATGTTTCCTTCAAACTTCGTCAACCAATCCATGCCTAGGATTATGTCCAAACCCTGGGATTCCAATATATGAGGTCTGTGGGGAAATCATGGTTTCCGATGCTGAGGGTCGAACGACAGCCTAAGACTGCCATCTTATCTCCTCCTGGGGAACTGACTTGAAGAGGGCTTCTAAGGGTTCTAGTGGGCAATCCGTACTTTTCCACAACTACCCTTGATATAAATGAATGTGTTGCACCAGAATCAAAGAGTACCAATACTGGATGTGAATTTAATAAAAACTTACCAACCATAGTTTCTGGCTGATCATAGATGTCCTCCATGTCAATGTGATTCACCTGAGCACGAGGAAAAGGGTTGGGCTTCTTTGCTGAGCTTCCATTGCCGCTGCCGTTTCCATTCCTCTGCTTGGCCTCCGAGCAGTCGGTGGCATAGTGACCTGTCTTCTGGCACTTGAAAGAGGTGATGTGAGTCAGATCCTTTTGAGCTGGCGTAGGACGGTGTTGGTTGCCATTGCCTCCATTGCCTGACTTGGAGTTGTTGTCGTGGTTGTGATTGTTCCCATTCCCTCCATGGTTATGTCCTCCATGATTATGTCCTCCATGGGTGTGATGGGTATGTCCTCCCGAGTATGGAGCATAGCAGGGCTTCTGCTGAGCGCCGGAGTTGTACTTTCCCTGGCCATACTTCCGCTTGGGACTATCAATCTGTTGATGCTTGCCTTCAAGTATGGTGACCTTGTCTACCAGCTCCTGGTAGTTGTTTGAAGGTCACCACCATCAGCTGCATTCCAAGTTCATCATTGAGTCCCTTGAAAAACTTCTCCTGTTTTGTGGCATCTGTGGCCACATCATCTGGGCATAGCAAGCTAACTTGCTAAACTCATCCACGTACTGCCCCCCAGTACGGTTCCTCTGGCGTAAGTTGCAGAACTCACGCTTCTTCAGACTCATGGATCCAGCTGAGACATGATCAGTGCGGAAGGCCTACTGGAACTGATCCCATGTCATGGTGGCGAGAGGATAAGTGGTGGTGTAGTTCTCCCACCAAGAGGTTGCAGGTCCATCAAGGTGATGTGCGGCAAAGCGCACCTTCTCTGTGTCTATGCATCCAGCAGTGGCTAACTCCCTTCCGACCTTGCGGAGCCAATCATCGGCCACAATCGGCTCAGTGCTGCTAGAGAACACCGGCAGATTCAGCCTTAGGAACCGGGTCAAGTTGTCGACACGGGGTGGTGGCGGTGGATTGTTGTTGTTGTTGTTGTTGTTGCTGTTGTTGTTGTTGTTGTTGTTGTTGTTGTTGTTGTTGTTGTTGTTGTTGTTGTTGTTGTTGTTGTTGTTGTTGTTGTTGTTGTTGTTGTTGTTGTTGTTGTTGTTGTTGTTGTTGTTGTTGTTGTTGTGGTTCTGGATGAGCATCTGCATCAAGGCATTCTGCTGCTGGATCAGCTGGGTGTGCTCCGGCGGGAAGTTGAAACCGGGGTCACGTCTCGGAGGCATCTGGTGTTTTGGAGTGGATGAGAAAATTAGAATAGAACAAGGGTCTAATGAGAAAATAGTGATGTCTATTACACAACCTTCTTCTTGTAGACGTTGTTGGGCCTGCAAGTGCACGATTTGTAGGACAGTAGCAAATTTCCCTCAAGTGGATGACCTAAGGTTTATCAATCCGTGGGAGGCGTAGAATGAAGATGGTCTCTCTCAAACAACCCTGCAACCAAATAACAGAAAGTCTCTTGTGTCCCCAACACACCCAATACAATGGCAAATTGTATAGGTGCACTAATTCGGCGAAGAGATGGTGATACAAGTGCAATATAGATAGTAGAAATAGGTTTTTGTAATCTGAAAATATAAAAACAGCAAGGTAACTAATGATAAAAGTGAGCGTAAACGGTATTGCAATGATAGGAAACAAGGCCTAGGGTTCATACTTTCACTAGTGCAAGTTCTCTCAACAATAATAACATAGATAGATCATATAACAATCCCTCAACATGCAACAAAGAGTCACTCCAAAGCCACTAATAGCGGAGAACAAACGAAGAGATTATGGTAGGGTACGAAACCACCTCAAAGTTATTCTTTCGGATCAATCTATTCAAGAGTCCGTACTAGAATAACACCTTAAGACACAAATCAACCAAAACCCTAATGTCACCTAGATACTCCATTGTCACCTCAAGTATCCGTGGGCATGATTATAAGATATGCATCACACAATCTCAGATTCATCCAACCAACACAAAGTACTTCAAAAAGGTCCCCAAAGTTTCTACCGGAGAGTCAAGATGAAAACGTGTGTCAACCCCTATGCATAGGTTCATGGGTGGAACCCGCAAGTTGATCACCAAAACATACATCAAGTGGCACGTGATATCCCGTTGTCACCACAAATAAACACGGCAAGACATACATCAAGTGTTCTCAAATCCTTAAAGACTCAATCCGATAAGATAACTTCAAAGGGAAAACTCAATCCATTACAAGAGAGTAGAGGGGGAGAAACATCATAAGATCCAACTATAATAGCAAAACTCGCGATACATCAAGATCGTGCCATAGAGAGAACACGAGAGAGAGAGAGAGAGAGATCAAACACATAGCTACTGGTACATACCCTCAGTCCCGAGGGTGAACTACTCCCTCCTCGTCATGGAGAGCATCGGGATGATGAAGATGGCCACCGGTGATGGGTTCCCCATTCGGCAGGGTGCCAGAACGGGCTCCCGAGAGGTTTTTGGTGCCTACAGAGGCTTGCGGCGGCGAAACTCCTGATCTATCTTGATATTCGATGTTTTTAGGGTATAAGGGAATATATAGGCGAAAGAAGTCGGTCGGGGGAGCCCCTATCTCATGGATTCCTCGATGCTTCCTTTACTTCAACTCCAAGTCTCCTGGGTCATAATATTCCCAAAAATTACGCTACCGAAGGTTTCATTCCGTTTGGACTCCGTTTGATATTCCTTTTCTTCGAAATACTGAAACAGACAATAAAACAACAATATGGGTTGGGCCTCCGGTTAATAGGTTAGTCCCAAAAGTAATATAAAAGTGTGTAATAAAGCCCGTAATCATTCAAAACAGATAATAAAATAGCATGAATGCTTCATAAATTATAGATACGTTGGAGACGTATCAAATAGCACTACCCATATGAATGCACAATCATAATCACACCAATCATTTATTCAATCATCTCAAACATAGTTCAATCTCGGATTACAAAATCTCATGACTAATCGAAAATAACGGCCTAACTGATCGCCGGAAAAAAAACATGGTAGTCAACTGAATGTCTTCATCAATTATCATTGTGTCCCCCGGTGCGGCGTCCTCTAGTGCAGCGTCCTCTGCTGTGGTGCTTCCTCTTGCGGCTTCCTTCGGTGGAGCTCTCTTCATAATCCTGGTCATTGCTCGCGAGGGGTCCATCATCTCCACTCGGAAAAAGGTCTTCTCCCAGATCCACCTTCTCCTCCAATGCGGCCACATCCATCTTCAGCTTGTCAACTCTCTCCATGAAATCCTTGACTTCATCCTCATGCTCATAGTGGGCTTCACGTGTTGCATCCTCCATTTCAAGTTCACGAAAGTGCAACTTTTGGATCGTCTTCAAGCTCCTGAGCATCTGGATCTCTAGAGCCCTGATGTGAGCCTCCAAGTCTTGGACAAATGAGCAAACAGATTCGTCATCTATGGTCCGAATGATCTCTCCGTCTGCAGTCCTCCGAGAAATCATGGTGTGGTTTGATCCAACAAGCTCGGCCCTGTATTCCTCCTGGACGTGTCCAAGTGCACTATGAACTGTTATGTCTCTCCCGAGGATCCAAGTGGGAGCAGTGAACCTGAAGTCAATGGGCACCGAGAGGTTTCCGAACGTCCTCCCTGGTATGTGCACCTTAATCCTACAACGACGGTCTTCTGGAAATGCCATGATAGGGGTCCCGGTGATTGAAGGCAGAGCAATCTTTAGTTCCTTGGTGATCTAGACCAACCTCCTACCGAAAAGCATTGTTTCATCTGGCTGGCAAAACTCTGGGAGTAGAACAGGGATGAACTTGGCGGCCATCTAGAATGTTGAAATCGGAGAGAAGTCAGAAATGAACAGGGGAGAATTATGGAATAAAAAAGACATAAAATAAATAGTTTCTTCCTATGGCTTTCCGATCCTAGGGGTTATGTCCTACGGTCAGCATGGGCTCTGATACCATCTCTGTAGCGACCCGACCCGAAATCGGTCAAGTCTCTGTGTAGCTATACCATCCCAAGATCATGCTGGCACACACAGTACATTGATGAAAAGATTCAAAGTTCAATCATACCTTAATTTATTACACGATTCTAATATCGAGTCTTTATTGCATCATAATAAATTCGGCCGAAGGCCAACTCATGAGAAATAAACTAAAATAAAGCTGTGAAATCATAGACGAATAGCGAGTCCATCCGACTCCATCGGGCAATCGCCAAGAGTGGATCGTAGCCTCACTTCTGGTCGGAAAACTCCTCTGTAACATAAGACATTGCAGCCGTGTGGGTCAGCATTTTGAATATGCTAGCAAGTCATGATGAGAGAACATCAATAAAATTACTAACACTATATGCAATTTGGCTGTTGGGCTCTAAGTTTTATGTTTTTGCGAAAAAGCCAATTTTTTCCTACAACAAAGGACTTGCTTGCAATTACTATAAAATATTGGTTGTTATTGAGATGGTTCCGCCAACCAATGTCTCATTCCCAATTATTAAATAACCCCTCAATTAATTTATTTTGTTTGGTGTTGAGATTTCCGAAATACTCCAATTTCCACAGGCTCAAATGTCCGTAACCGAGGACACGGCTAAAACTGCAGAGTCCTATGCACTTTACCCGCAAGAATCGTTCCCTCCTTTTACGTCCTCGCACTGCCTGGTGTTTGAAGACGGGATGAACGAAACAGGGTCTTCCGAAGAGTGCCTCTGGGCCACTACCGGTGCCCATCCAATCCTACCATTCTTCTACATCTATAGCACCGTCCGGCCAGAGTCATGCCTAGGGTCGACCAAGCCAGAGCCCATAATGGCTTGCGACTGCATAGGTAAGCTTCCGGTCAAGGGGTATCCATCCGTCTCTTCGTGATTGGGTGAAGCTTTCCGCAAGATGTCATGGCGCTTCTTCATGCATCCCAGCCATTCGTTGGTTCCTCCAGGGTGCCCATCAACCGTCCTCCACCCAGTAGTGAATTTGAAGTCCATCTTGAGCTTGAATTCATGGGGTTGTCATCATCTTGACTCTCACATCTCCCTTATGAACCACTCAACCAACCCCGTCTACGAAAGCATATCAAACAACTACATCGTCTCGGGCATTGGTAAGAAGGGGAAATGGGTTCATCCTACCACATGGTACTACTCAAGAACATAACTTAAAATTCTCCTACTGCATGCATAGCGGGGAGGAATAATTCTAATGCAACAAAATCATAGGTATTGTAAAACATGATCAAATGACTTGCCTGGCCGACGGTCTTCAAAAGCTAGAGACTCGTGATAGCAAGCTTCGCACTCCGGAAATTCTATTCGAAGCAAACAAATAACACATAAGCATACAACTATATAACATAACAACAAGCTAAAGTAAATCACACAAGCACTCATACCAAAACCAAAGAAAACTCGAAGAACTCCAATCAAGGTTTTCATTACTTCAAGCAAACAACTAGGAAATAGTTTTAACTTCTAAAACTTTTCTTAACAAAACCAAAACAAGGGGTTTACTAACTACAAGAAAGGAAAACATTATGAAAACTTGGTGCAAAAAGAATCACATCAAAAGCTATTACAAAACTCCTACTATGCCTAAAACAAAACTAGTAAGGAAAAAACATTTTATTTTACTGTAAATAAAAGTTCACCCTCTGTAACTGCAGAAACTAATCTAAACTAAAATATAATAGAGGTGAAATAAAATTTTAAAATAGCTAAAATAACAAAAAACGTCAGCAAGCTAAAATAACTAGAAAAAGCTTGTTTTCGTGTAAAACTATTTTTAATAAAAACTAAAAATACCCAAATAAATTCCTACTGCTAGGCAAGGTCAAAATAAAGCAGTGGAAAAAAGAAACACAAAAAAACTCCTAGCTCAATTTATAGCAGAAACACTAATCTGACTAAAAATAATATAAAACAATTTTTAAAAACTTAAACATGGCCGAAGCTATTTTCTACAGAAACTATGGGAAATTTGCAAACTAACAAAAACAGAATCAACTAAAAATGATAAATAACCTAATAGTTATAGCTTTTACAAAACTGAAACTATTCTGTTAAAAGCAGAAACTAAAACTGAAAAAACTAAACGGGCTATTGGGCCTATCTATCGCTCGGGCGATCATTAACTAAAACGTATGCATGGTTAAATAGAAAAGCCGATCGGCCGGTCTAACTAAACCAGGAACTAAACCGAAAAAACTAAAAAAAACGTACCCCTTCGGGTTCTAATCTCGGGCGTTGATTTGAGATATAATGGCGGAGAGGGGCTCGGGCTTACAGTGAACGGCGGCGACAGACGGCGACGACGGCGGCTGGACGGGCGTGGTCGGTGGCGTTGCTCAGGCGGTCGGGGAAGGCGGCGGTGACGTCGAGGCGAAGTGGAGGAGCTTGGCGGAGGCGATGGTGATGTCGAGGTGGCTCGGGGACGTCGGAGGCGAGCGAGACGACGACGATGGGGCTCGGGTGAGCTGCAGCTCCGGTGACGGGTGGTGATGCTCGAGGCGACAACGTAGGTGGTCCCTGGGTGATGAGAGGATGTCAAGGAGGTGCGGGAGATCGAGGGCGATCGGGTGAAGGTGTTGGTAAGGCAGGGGGTTGCTCACCGGCGTCGGAAGCGGCGGCGAACCGAGGCGGCGGCGGCGAGATGCATTTGGAGATGGCGGTGGTTGTGGTGAGGTTTGATCTAGGGTTTTAGGGGGGTCGAGAGAGGAGAGGTAGGGGTATTATAGGGCACGTTTCTTGGGCGAAGGGAAGGCTCGGGTAGGGTTTAGAGGTGGGCGCGGACTTGGGCGGTGCGAGCGCGTGTGGGATATGGCGCGGCGGTTTCGGGAGGAAGGAGATGAAGGTGGGTCCCCCTGTCAGGGAGTGAGGGGAGGGAGGCGGCGATCGGGCGACCGAGGCGATGCAGAGTCGGGCGCGGCTCTGTGCTGGGCTGGCGGCCTCGGTGCTGGTGGGCTGCGGCGCTGCTGGCTGGGCCATCGGCCTGGCCAGCTCGGGGCTTTCCTATATTTTTTTAACTAAAGTAGAGAGGAAAAAAATAAAATATAGAGAAATATATAATATTTTTATATAGGACATGTATATATCAGTAAAATCAGAAAAATAAATCCTACAACGTGAACATTTTTCCAGAGGCAAAACGGAAACTAAAAATAAATATTTTCTGAAAATTCCAAATAAAATTCAAATTTGAATTTTCTTCTGACATTTTTGGAGTGTCATGTTTGCTCCTCTCATAATTTTGCACAAGTATTTGTCAGGTATTTTTGAAATAAATTTCAAATGCTAATTCAAAATCAAATTCAAATAAAACTCAAATGCCTCTGAAATTTCAAATGCCACTCAAATTCAAACAACATGCATAGATGCTTAGCTAATAAATGTAGAACATTCCAAATTGGAAATTTGGGATGTTACATTCACCAGGACATCTGTCATGACAAAACCACGACAATGCCCTTTCTCCATCACACCGTACTTCCCCACAAAACACCAAGGAGGAGTCCCCTACCAACCACCCTGCTCTCCGTTCTAATCCCTCCCTCGATGTTCGTGCCAATCTACCACTACCATTAAGGGGGATGAGGTGTGTGACCCCCCCCCCCAAGCCAAGAAGCCAGATCTGATGTCTCGAGAGCCATTGACACTTGTAACATACATTTGGTTGTCGTGTATTATCAAGAAAGAAAATATGATGTCTATTGTTGGGCATGTAACTAATACGCCGCCATGTCTGTTATTAAGTCTTGAAACCAATGCTATTTACCCTTCTATCCTAATAAAAAAGGTCTGTTATTAACTCTTGAGGAAACCAACCAATGCATTTACCCTTCTATCCTAACCAAAAATTTATATGACTTGATGAAAAAATATGAACCCCTTGCTCATGAAATTTGCTACAAAACCATCAATAGTGAATGAAATTTGCCACATTTTCTAAGTAGGGAAATTATCTTGCTCAGATAGCTGTAACTGAACAGATCAACCCTTACCCTGCTCACCCCAACCCTCACTCTTATCACAAAATTAACTAACTCGTGATCTATGTGAGCTAGTGATCGACGCCTCCATGGCAGGCTAGCGGCAAGGGACAAGGGTGGCAACCGCCTTCCCATCTTAGTGCTATGGATCCTCCGCCCTCTATGTATAACAAATTTTATGTATGCCATTTGTCATGGTATGATAGTTCTTCAACTTTTTTTTGGGGTTGATAGTTCTTCAACTTTTTCACGCTAATTTTATTAATCCACTCGTGTGCATGTGAAAGATGTATGTTCTCCCATATTTCACTATGTGATACAAGGGTAGTTACATAGGAATGCTAATTTATCCCTCAACACTTAAATTCCATGAAGATGCACTTTCACCAATCTTGTCACATGAAACATATTATATTACGACAAACGCTTATACACCATGATGGTGCGGGGCGGCTATACTTTGTTTAATATGTTTTATAACACTAAACAAATAATAAAAAATAATATAATTTTAATAGCGGGATAAACATATTGCACATGAAGCAAATGCAATCAGTGCATACACATAGACCTATTCTCTCTAGCAAAAATCTATCTGTTTGTTTGCAAAATCCACCATACCTCCACATATCGACTCTATTTTTCAGATTCATCTCAGCTAATATTACAACCACTATTGTGGTGTCTGGTCCTTCTTGAATCCTTGTCGATAGCTACCATCTTGTCCTCCTCGAATCCTTGTATCTAGCAATCGTGGCATTGCACTGTCATAACGATTGCTGCTAGGAATTGTGACTTACACAACAGGGTTTGCAGTGGTGTGTCCAACACAACCGCAGTGTCCTTTTGAGTTTGAAGTGCTTCTGTTAGGAAAGTCTGGTCGGTATGCATGTAAGGTGTAATCAGTTTCATAGTTGGACTATCATGTATAACAAAGAACAATGTAATAATAAAAATAAGAGGGTTGCAAATATATAGGTATGGCCAAATTTTTTGTATGAAAACAATAATTAAACTTCATTTTCATGTAATTATATTTCTATTATATTCTTCATATAATACTATTTTCATTACCAAACATCAATAATTTCTCACCGTCCAAGGGTGTCACCTCCTTACCGGATAGAAGTTTCTTTGCTTCACTTTAGGCACTCTAGAAATGAAATGGCTAAAACTACTAATAAATCTAATGGTTCCAATAAACATATATTCTAGGTTAACTACACCTATAAGGAAGTTAACTACAAAGGTGAACAGAAGGGGTGTTTCTGGCGGAGGCAGTGCTACATGGCCTGGCCGAAGAGGGGGTAAACAAAAGGATCATCCTAGCTGGCCTGTGTCTCCGGAGGGTGGGGGTTTGGGGCGGCGTGGAGGTGGAGGAGGACAGCTGGATAGGGCGACTATCGCAGAGGGGTGGAGCGGTGTCATGATTACAATCTGCATAGTCATGGCCGAGTAGGGGTTGGCGGATGGAGAGCCCTTGTGGAGATCCTTGCTGCCCGTGTTGCGGTCGCAGACACACCCTACCCTATGGTGAGGCGATGACATCGGCTTCATCATCCCATGAGCCGGGTCCTCGGCCATAACACACTCGATGAGGTTGATCTCAGCCACCAGCTGGTGGTGGCAGGTGTGGCAAAGGAGCGGTGATGTTGAATAACCCTAGAAAAAAGATGGTCGAGCGACATAAGGATTGGAGAGATTGTCAAAGTGATGATTTTCTGAGAGAGAGGGATGAATTAGGTTGATAGAGGGAGGGGAATTACGTGCGAGGGAGAAAAAAAACAACATGAAGGGGGGGTGAAAGGATGAGGTGAAATTAAACCGGTGATGCGAAATTATACCAGCTAGTTGGCTACTTTGTTGTGGGTAGTTAACCGGAGTGGAGGAGTTCAAACCAATACAGAAAACCGGTTGGGTTGTGTTATCAAACACTGATTTCTTTCTATAAATGCTGCCCTATGTTATCAAACACTAGTTAAGTGCCCGTGCGTTGCTACGGGCAAATGATTCAAAATAAATTAGCGGGGGCACCTATATGTCAGGTACCTAAAAATCTCTTCACGCCTGTCACTTTTATCTTTGTCCATCAAATCAATATCCAACGGTTAGGAGCACGCCGTCACCTGTTCATCTTCTTCCTCCCGCACCTTCTTCTCTTGTTCCGTGACGGTTCCTCCTCCTCAACCATGGCCTACCAAGACCTAACCTCCTGCCTCCACCCCCAACCCCCCCACCCCCACGGTCGGTGGACATCGCCGCCCCACCCTCCCCTCGACCTCCTCCGTGATCATGCTGGCTGCCGCCCCACCCATCCATCTAAGCCTCAGCCCGATGAACAACTCTGACCCCCCTCCCCCGGTACACCATGCACCATCACATTCTTCCTCTTGTTTCGTGACGGTTCCTCCTCCTCAACCATGGCATACCCAGGCCTAAACTCCTACCTCCACCCCCACCCCACCCCTCGGTCGGCGAATATCGCCACCCACCCTCCCCTCGACCCCCTCACCACCATGTTGACTGTCGGCCCACTCATCCATCTAAGCCTCGCCCCAATGAACAACTCCGACCCCCCCCCGGCACCCCATGCATCATCACCGATTAAGTTTTAGAGTCGCTCCTGCCAGCTATGCCCACCTCCCTAAACCTCACCCTAATGAGGAAATTGCCCGTGCATTGTAAAGGGGACATAGATATATATTCTAATAGTTTGACAACAATTGTGGTTAACCATATATGTAGTACTGTATGCATGTCAATAGCATTGTCAACTTTCTATCGTTAAATCATTACTTTTCTTCTTCTTCCACCCACCATCTCCGTCTCCCAACATCAATCCCCCCCTCCACCACCACCATGGAAGCATCTCCCTTGATGTACTGCAAGATGTAGTTGGGCCACTAACATGAGGGCCGCTGCAGTAGGGATCCCTGTCCCACCAGCACACCCATTTTGAATTTTAAGGAGATAACTATAATTGTAATATTTTTGGTCGTTGATGACAGAAAAAGATGTAATGGATTTTGACCAAGTCACCATCATGTATTGTACTCAGTCGCATCCTCGAGTAATTGATAATGGGGAAAATATCATATGGAGTCCAACATTTGTATGATAATGTACACTTACATACATTACTTTTTTTGCGGGAATTACATACATTACTTATCATTACAAACTTTGCGAACATCAAATTTTCTAAGGACACAATATTTTTTGAAAATCAAATCATTACACTGAATCTACATTACCTTTGTACCTTGTCTGGCGTCACACATGAATATATTTGCATCACGTCAGTACACACAAAATACATATGCACTAAGTTGTTCCTACTAAACACTGATTCAGCATCACAAACTACATGATGTTACATCAAGCTGCACACACTCGAGAAGGACCTTCAGTTGTACAGGAAAGTTCAAGCCAACTCAACTGCTTGCACTATATAACTTAGAAACGTGTATTAGCATTGAAAACCTGAAAAATAAAATCTCTAGTGTTCTTCTAAACCTCTAGGACTTTTTTTCGATCAAAGGTCAACTCACAAGGTAGTTAGGAAGGCATGGAAGGATCTCAAACCAGTCGGTCTGGCCAATGTTGGGGCGATTCTATTGGCTAACGTTGAACCACTCCACACTATGCTGCTCGTCGTTATTCTGCTCCCCTCCAAATCGACCAACAGATGTCACCACTGCCACTGCTCCGCACCGTCAAATCAATAATGGCAAACTATATTATACCTGAAAAAATTGTCAAGGAAGGATCAATAATAGGTGTAACATATTGCATATGATAAAATCGAAGCATCTATGTTCTGCACACATGTCACAATTTCTTGGAGATCCTGTGCAATACACAATATAGATAAACTCTCGGATGTTTGACATCCTATTAAAATACGTACACATAATAATAATAAAATCTTTAATAAAAGAAATGAAAGAGAATCATAAAAAAGGATTATAGAACCAGTGTTAACATATATATTTCATTTACCCACCAATTCCTGTGACATAAAAAAAATAACACTCGTAAAAATCTCCTTCAATCTCCCCACGTGATGCAACTGAATGACATCTCAACCTTCCCATGACTTCTAAATTTTTTCAGTTGCAAAATTCATTAGTTAAGCTCACTAATTTTGTCATACAATATCCCAAAGCTATATTTTTGCCAGGTTGCAATATGAAAGATCACTCTGATTACCCATCATAGCAATATGCATCATCGCAAGCAATAATCAGCACACAATTTCCATTAAAAAATTATCACCAATCAAGCTCCTGCAAAATCATTAGAATCAAACTTCTTATAAAAAATCATATTCACATAACTTCTACCATCAATGTCATATTATATTTATGCGTGCCTCAAAAATATGTAAAGTTCAAACCCAATAATCAGTTGAGCTCTGCCTTTTACATCATTTCTGAAAACATGCCACTCTATAGCACGATTCTATTTAGTGGTAATAGCTCATGGTGTTGACATAACTGACTCTTTCTCAGTCATCTCCTGTGTGTTTTAAGAAAATGAATGTTTTGAAATTCATACAAACATATGTATGAGTTTATTAACAGGATAAACTCTTCATGTTTGTGACCATAAATCAATTTTATTGATTGCAATAAAACCTGCAAACTCAAAGGTTCAGACAGGATTCTCCAAGAGGCATAAAATACTGGGTGGTTCAACAAATTTAGGACACAAAAAACTATATCCAAGAGGCATAGTATACATATAAGATGCTTTGTCATCCTGCTCGTAGACGGTGGCTGACGAGACCTTGTCGGCGGCAGTCAAGATGGCATTCTCCTGCTGCACTCGTCCATGGCGGTCACACGCCGAGACCTTGTCCCTGGCGGCCGATGGGGTGGACTCCTCAAAGACCTCATCGCCGGGGGCGGTCAAGATGCAGCTAGTAATTTTGGCGAACACACATGAGCTCATTGCTAAGAGTTAACTCCAATTGCCCCTGTTGTAGAACTAATACCATCGTCAGACTTTGGCATAGCGTCGGACTACTTAAAAGTCAAAAACGAACACCTAGCATATCGGAGTCTGGAGTCAATCAATCCACCTACCACTGGACTATGCACGACGTGAGCTAGTGATCGGAAGACCTACAACATGGGCATATCACGTCGTCGTATTCATCTCACACTCATCATGATCAGAAGAGTCCTCGACGGACATATCATGTGAGCCGACACCGGAATAACCGTACCAGACGACAGTTCGACGACGTGAGGTAGTGCAACGCCACAGATCGAGCAGATCGATCGATGCATCTTTGCCGAGTGGCCGCGCGGCTGCCGACGATGAGGTTCCGTCGCGCGATCGCCATAGATAAAAGAGTCCGTCCGGCCACAGGCGACGAGGTTTTGTCTTGCCGCCGCCATAGACGAGGAGTCCGTCTGACCACCGGCGACGAGGTCTTGTTGCGCGTCCACCATCAACGAAAGTACCATGAGAAAGCCGCAACAAAATGATAGGATGGAAATCGGGACTGGCTAGAAGCATGAGTTGAGATTGGGGTTGCTAGGTACTGGTGAGGCGCAGTGTAGTACTGTAGTCTAGTCGGAGGCAGCGCTCCTTTTACCTAGTGCATCACGTAATCAAATCCTATCGTGTCCTGATTTTTCTGCAGAAACTTGCCTTACAGGAATACGAGGGATTGTATGCTGATTTTGTTTCTCGGGAGAAAAAAATCTGTGAGGAGGGGATTGATAGCCTTACCATACCTTGTGGTAATTTAAATTTATTACCATATAATTACCATATTCAAAATTTTCTGAGTTATGGCCTTACCATACCTGGATTGATTTATTACTATACGTGGATTAATTGTGATTAATTACCATAAATACGTTGGGTATTGCCGGCCAGACGATAAAATAGAAAAACCGGTGGGAGGGGGTGGTGGGAGGAGAGACGAAAAAAAACCAGCGATGGGAGGGGGTGGTGGGAGGAGAGACGAAAAAAAACCAGCGATGGGAGGGGGTGGTGGGAGAGTAGACGAAATAAAACCAGCGAAAAATAACCAGCGAAGTATTCACCAACTGCTTCATTAGGAGTAGAGATTGATTCTTTTAAATAGATTTGGTCTTTAAAGATTGATTAGAGATCACAGTGATAGATTCCTTTCCATAATGACATTACTAAATTAGGCAGATACAAAACAGATTAAGTAGATCAGTGGGCTAAAAACCAGCTAAAATAAATTGGTGAGATAAAAAAATTCGATGGGGAAGGTTTAACCAGAATGGGGGCGACGCTACAACTAATCAAGATGAGTATGTAGTGGGACCTGCATGGGCCACCAATGATGACTACCGGATGCCGCCCCTAGAACCGACCCAAACGAACAAGAGTGACCATTGTGGCACAGAGGAGAGTGCAGGCGTTCGCCGTCTCAAGCCATGCCCAATTTTGGGCCCAAAATGAGTCAAAACTGGCAGCCATCCATTTGCGTTGAGGTGTTGGATCATGTTTTTTGTTCGCTTAGAGCAACTCCAACGTGCCGACCCATTTCGTCCGCGCGCGTTTGTTTGGGTCGCGGCAGACAGGAAAGTTGACCCAACGCGCTGACCCAAACAGACGCGTGTCTGGTTTTCGTCCGTCTGCCAACCCATTCCCGGCCCAAATTTGAGCCTCATTTGCGTCGGCACGGACACGAAACAGACACGCGGCTCGCGCGCCTGCTCCCTTCTGGCCTGCCAGTTGGCGACACAGCCCGCCCTTTTTGTACACCCTTCCACCGCACGCCCTCTGCCTATGCACAAACCCCACCCCTCCCTCGCCACCGCCATTCTTCCGAGGCCACCTTGCTCGCCAGCCCCTCCCCTCCTCCTCCCAGTACATCCATCGGCTTTGGTGCTCCCTACAGCCGGTGCGGGCCGCGAAGTGGTAGATCTGCGACGGTGAAATTTGGCGCATCCTGCCGACCGAATCTGCCGATTCCGGCGGCCAGCGAGTGCTCCTTGCCATGGATTGGCCGAGCACCAGACCACACAGCCTCGACAGTGCATCCGCGCCGCATGCAGGTGCTGAGGCCTCCTCTAGCCGCTCGGATCAACCCCGTTGTCGGTTTGCCTGCAAAGCCACAGCCGACCTTCGCCCTGGCTCGGTGCTGGCCCAGAGGCTTGCCGGCTCACCATTACCGCTCATAAAGTGCGATGACTGCCTGCGGTAGGTCGTGCGCCGAGTCTCTTCGACGCCAAAACATCCCCAATGGGTGTTCATCAAGTGCAAAAATGATGAGGTACGTGCATGTTGGTTAGGTTTTGTTCTCGGTTTTGGCACAACTTTGGTAGCTTTATATTGGCTTACATTTGTGTGTAGGAGGGATGCAAGTTTTAATTTTGGGAAGAAGAGTACATTGGCCTTCTGATCAAAAGGAATTTGTTAGATGTACGTGAACTTGTAGCTAGAATTGAAGCTAGAGATGAGACTAAAGAAGAGACAAAAGGGAAAGCAAGGTCTACTTCTTTAGAATCGAAGAAGAAAGAAGTTGTGGAGTTCAAGAATCCACAGATCAACAATGAAGACATAGAGAAGATATTAGTCCAATTAGTGAGAGCAGTTATGAAAGTTGAACATCTTCTAAAATGTCTAATTGTGTTCTTTTTTGGTCTTGCTCTCGTAGCAAGGAATTGGTGAATGCATGTATCAAAAATGTGCTTGATGAAATAAAAAAATGTTGAACGGCAACCAAACAGGAGGCATGCCGGCCACGAGAACGAAAAATGCGTCCGCGTGTTGAACACATCGCCGACCCAAACGCAAAGGGTAATGTTTGCTACCGGTCGACCGGCTACAGACTCGGCCGGTCGCGCGAGCAGCGTACAACCGCTTGCAATCTCTCGCCAGCGGCTGTGCCACGTCTTCCTTCTTTCCTCCCCACGCGTCCCCTCGTGGGCCCTGCAAACCGCCTCGCACCATCTTCCTTATCCGCTCAGTCAACACATCGCAGTGTCTTCCTTCCCCAAATCAGAGAAACACCCTGTGGTGAGCCGCCGCCATCCACCTGCCCTGCGATGCTCCAGCGAGTGGCTGCCATCCACCTTCCCCACGCTGCTCCGGCGAGCGGCCGCCCATCCACCTGCGCGGCCTGCGACAACCCAACTTGTTATGCCCGCTGCTCGACGGTGTTACAACTTACAACCACGCCGTCGTGGTGCTTCAATCAGCGGCGACCGTGCTACAATGGTGACGAGCGGGTGGTGGCCAGGGGTGCATGACGGCGGTGATCGAGGTGAGCGCGGGCTGGCACCCGTTGCTGCAGCCGACGAGCATTTTTGCTGGAACCTACCGGCAGAGAAGCTGGAAGCGGCAAGGTGATAAGCTGCCTATAACCAATATCGACGGTGAGTCAAACATGCTACAACCGGTAGTTCACGAGCTACAACCGACGTTTGTTTTTGCTGGGACCGGCGAGAATTTTTCTGCCATCGGCGACGGTGAGTTGTTTTTGCTGGAACCGGTTTCTCGTTTTGCTGGAACCATGTGTCTGTTTTGTTGGAATCACACCATTGTTCGCTGATTCATGCCACTGTTTTTTGCTGGAACCAACGTTGGTAGATGCTACATGGCTGAACTGAAGATGTTTTCACTGTCGTCAATGGCTACGGACGATGCAGGAGGCAGCGATGAAGATGTTTCGACGGTGGATGGAAAATGCTACAACCGGCTTCATAATTTGATACGAGCCATCTGAGGTCGTCGTAGAGATTTTGTGCTGGAACCGACAAGAGCGCGCGCGGGGGGGGGGGGGGGGGGGGGGGAGGTCAGGCGGCGAGCGATGACGAATCCCGGCGGAGCTTCGAGCTCTCTGTCGCCTCGCACGATTTTGTGTTGTTGGCAGCGCTCATTCGCAGCTTTTTCTGTCTGCGGGAGGAGGACGAAACAAGAGCTAATCCGACGGCTACCAGGCACAGATTCGTGAGGCTCGTGGTTGACCGGCCGAAGTTTCGGCCGGTCGACCGGAGCCTATCAGTCGCCAAACGCAAAAGGGTACAGCCATGCCGATCCAAACAGACAAAAAATGAAGAAAATCGCTGTCCGTTTGGGTCGGCGTGTTGAAGTTGCTCTTACACCCAAACTGACATGGACACACAAAATGCATCGGCGCCTTGGAGTAATGTCCAAACAGCCCGGTGGATGTCTACAGCTGTCCATAGCCAGACCGGCGAAGGTCGCGGGCGAGATCCACCGGTCGGCCCTGTGTGGCTGCGCCGATAGACACGCACAAGCATGCGCACGTGCCGATCCCGGCTCCGCCCCTAGCAGTAGGAGAGAACAAGGAGAAAGAAGGTGGCGCGTCCGGTCGTCCCTCCCCGTGAGCGCTCCGCTCGCATGCACATGCATGCCCATCCCCCCCTCCTTCCCTTCCTTCCCAGTCTCATCTCACAGTCCCAGATCCCACTCCAGCCCCACCTCTTAAAAACCAGACCAAACCCGAACACTACAGGAAAACACACAGGCGCAGCAGCAGCAGCAGCCGCCGCCGCCTGCGCGCCCTATCTACAGCTCCTTCCCCAATCCCTGGCCCTGCCCGGCCACTCCAGCGCCCAATGCAGCAGCCCAAACCCGCCGATCCGCCGGGCCGGCCCTTCCCGCCGCCTTCCCCGTCGATGGCGGCGGCGGCCACGGCCATGCGCGGGGCGCACCACCGCCGCGCCAGATCTGAGGTCGCCTTCCACCTCCCGGACGACCTCGACATCGGCGGCGGCGCCGACGGCGACGGCTCCGCGGGCTTCGACGAGATCGGCTCCGAGGACGACCTCTTCTCCACATTCATGGACATCGAGAAGATCTCCTCCGGCCCCGCCGCGGGCTCAGACCGCGACCGCGACCGCGCCGCCGAGACCTCCTCCCCGCCGCGCCCCAAGCACCGGTACAGCAGCTCGGTCGACGGCTCCGGCCTCTTTTCCGCTGCCGGCAGCGCTGCGCGGCGGGACGCCGCTGCCGCCCAAGCGCTGGCGGATGTCCTGGAGGCCAAGAAGGCCATGTCCCCCGAGCAGCTCGCCGAGCTCGCAGCCATTGACCCCAAGCGCGCCAAAAGGTCCCGATCTCCCCCACACTCCGATGCTCAATGTTGCATACTTGCGCTAGTGTCAGTTAGTACGGATACTACAGATCAACTTCTTTCGTTCCTGCTACTAGGTGGCAGGCAATGGCGTGAGGCATTCAAGGACAATTATCGTTTTTTTCGCGAGCTTGGGGAAAATATGCGCATTTGCGGCTTACTTTGTTTCTTTGTGCGTAGCGTACTGTTTGTTTCTTTGCGCATTGTGTTGGATGGTTGGTTGGCAGGTGGGAAGTTAAGGTGGTGTTTCTTTAGCGTTTGGTTGGTGAGATTTTGGATAACTACTTATTTCTGTGTCATGTCGCATGCTTTAAAACGCCTTCCGCCGGGTGCTGGGCAGTTGGCGGGTCTACGAACATCTTCAGTAGTAACAATGGGTAGCTGTAATTCTTTACCTGCAAGTCTTGCAGTGTGCTGATATGTGAATTGTTTTGGAGAACTGGATTGTTATGGAGTACTTAGTTGCGATGCTTGGAAAGGTATTGGACAAATGCTAATCCTAGTCAAAAGAAAATTAAAGACTAGTGACCCATGCAAACTTATTGTAACCAATTGTATGTATTTGTGTGAGTTGATAGTGAAAGCAAGTAGGAGACCAATGATAGGATAGCTAATGCATGCCTTTTTTTCCCTTTCTCACCTACATTTCTCCGTTGAAATAGTTCAGGTTAATAACAGTCAATCAAATTAGAGAAAATGACATCACATTGACTAAAACCAATTTGGTAGCTGTAAACAGTTGGGGTCTTCATTTCTAAAAACCACACCTCCTTCTAAACATGTGGTGCAGCAGTTAGTCTCTTCAATATTGTGGAGACGTTATCAGTGATAATCTTTAACAGTACTTCCTCTGGTTTTACATTTAATATCTCCATCTCCACTACTAGTAGTATTAAACAAGCGAGTTGTGGCAGAACATTGAATATCAGCCCTTTGTTATCTTAGATCCAATGGCTTACATTGCTCCAATGACGTTGTAGGAATTAAAGCACCTTAAATCTCAATCAAAGCACCGTGCATTCCAAAAAAACAGTTGTATCAATCAATCAAATCACCGTATTTATAGTATTCTAAAAAATAAACCACCATAACTAGCATTCCAAAAATGTAAATCACCGTAATTAGCATGCCAAACAAACATCTTATCCCCGAAAAAATCATCGTAATTTGGAATGTTCTCAAATCAGTGGACTTGATCCCCAAACCACAACCCTGTAAGCCGCGAACTGTGCCGCCGCTGGCGTCTCACCACTATTGCCATTAAAATCAGAAACTTCTAATTTTTGGATCGTGTGTTGCACATACATAACTACTAGTAGTAATTTCTAACTATACAGCTTAATGCATTGTCTAATTATGTTGAGTTGTGCTATGCGCCTATGCCCCCAAATCTTTTACATGCAAGACGTTTTTCTTCTAAAAAATTCAAAACAGTTGTAACCTTGTGTTAACTCTCTGAGTTTGTAACCATACAGAATTCTAGCAAACAGGCAATCTGCGGCTAGATCAAAAGAAAGGAAGGCTCGTTATATGACAGAACTTGAGCGGAAGGTTCAAACTCTTCAGACTGAAGCGACCACTCTCTCAGCTCAGCTCACGTTATTTCAGGTATCATTTCCCATTTTCCATCTGTCTGTTGTATCATGGGTATCAGGCCCAGTAAGTTTTTCTAGTTTATTGTAGTGAGAACACTGTAATGGCAATATAACATATTTCCTTTAAGCAAGCTGGCTATATCAGCTACCAGATCACAGCTCGTTGCAAATTGCATCTGGATTCTTTGGATGTATGGACTAGGGCTATTGCATATATTGTGATCAATCTAAACATCCATTGGATTGTACTACCTCTTAATATAAGACTTTTTTGCAGTTCAAAGAACTGCAAAAACGTCTTATATTATGGTACGGAGGGAGTATATAGTTGTTTGTACATTTGGAGAGTTAATCCTGATTCTCTGCATGCGAGAATAAATAATTGTGTTAATATTGGCTTTGACCATCTTGTTCTAGCGGTTGGTATATTTTTATGCTGTTGACTATTGAAGGCGCATCATGTTTCTAGGTTGCTGTGCTGCTGAGTTGAATTACTTGCGGCCCGTTAAACATTGTGTTTTATTCCCTTGCAGAGAGATACAACTGGGCTTTCTTCAGAAAATGCAGAGCTCAAGATAAGGTTGCAGGCCATGGAGCAGCAGGCTCAACTGCGTGATGGTAAGCATTTTAGATAAATAATCATTGTGCAGTTTGCAGTTTAATACTTATAAGTAACATAACTAATTAGAGAACTGGCAATCATTTTGGAAGTGATATGTCATCCCAAGCCATCATTGTTTCCTGGCTTGCTCACTCTGTTTAATGCTATAAGTCAATGTAGGCTTCTAGTTTTTCCATTGCTTCAGTCATTGTTCCTGGTGAAGATAAATTTGACATTATCTTTGTCATTTGATGCCCTTTGCTTTTTGCAATATTCTGCCTGTGATTTATCCTTTTCTCTCTGGGCATGACACCCGGAACAGGGTTAAACTTGGTTTTGTCAAATTACCGCATATTTTGAATCTTATTTACGAGTTACAACCTGTGGTACATAGTGATCTATATTGGACCAATGTAGAACAAAGTGGTGACTGCAGTTTGCATTTGTTAGAATACATGCCTATGCAGTATGTTGTAACAAAACCTGGTATATTGTGCAGCTCTGAATGACGCACTGAAGCAGGAAGTGGAGAGGCTCAAGATGGCTACGGGTGAGATGTCAAATTCCAGTGATGCATATAGCGTGGGATTGCAACATGTCCTGTACAACTCGTCCTTCTTCCCACAGTCCCAGCAAAACACAGCCCAGCACCAGGGGGGCGCCCGGTTTCCACCCCCATTCCACCCGCCTCATCCTAATGTACCAAACCATCAGATGCTATCCCACCCAAACACGCTGTCAGATATCATGCAACAAGATCATCTTGCGCGGCTCCAGGGTTTGGACATCAGCAAAGGGCATCCAGTTGTTAAGTCAGAGAGCAGCTCGATCTCTGCCAGCGAAAGCAGCAGTACATTCTAACCAGGCCTACGCCTACCCTGATCGAGCCCTCAGTTTCATTAGGTTCCTTTGTTGATAGCCTCTGACATCCTTGTGCTGTTTCTTTTGTCCTGTAAACTTAATTTTTCATTCCATTTGTTCCATTTTAGTTGAAATTCGTTGTAATCTCAGTTGCTGATTTTTGTAGACACGATCCCTGGGTTCCTCCCACCCGTTTGTTCCGGGTTCATTTTCTTCGTGTGTGATATGTTGTTTGGGATTATATTGGGGAACTGGGAGGGGCTTCCTCCCAGTATACCGTGGTGCTGTTGTTGGGACTGACTATTTTTGTCGTCAGAACAGTTTGAATTTGCGATGTTCATCATTGTACGCTTGTGGAGCTATTTTTTCCTGCTTTATATATTGTTGTCTGTATTCAGCACTGGTGGGTGCTAACATAACTAGCATTTTAAAGCCCAATCTTCTGTTTCGAGATTTTGAGTTGCACATGTTTGTTTCCCGAGGTTTGAAAACAAGAGGCGCTGTTACATGTGTATTGCATCAACCTGATTCATTGTGATGGCTAGCTTTATTATGTCTTTAAGAATACAAGTAATGCTACTACGAACCTAAGTTTTCGAGTTTCGGCATTACCCTAATACACGGTTGTTTATCGGTCCAATGTTCATTCAGTCTTGATATCCTTTATATAGTGTCTTTAAAATAAATATTGTCACAGCTAATGCAGTGAAGATAGAATTGCTTTCTCATTTTTTGCGGGCAAATTTGGAGAGCTTTATTCAACAAAAACAGCCCTAGGACAGTCAGCCAAAAGACTACTGAACAGGAAGTTGGGAGTAGTGTCTTGCCAATTCTTAGTCACATCCAAAGTGCAAGCTTGCTTCGCACAAAAGAGAAATTAGCGTTACGGTTTACATGTTGAAAAGAAAAGGAAATAAACTGAGGTATAAGCTCTCCTATTTCATCTAGAAGAGGCGCTATCACCGATCACGATAGACGCCTAGTGTGCCAGAGATTAACTAGCCCTAGGCAGTCAGACTCCATGCTATTTCATCTAGAAGAGGCGCTATCACCGATCACGATAGACGCCTAGTGTGCCAGAGATTAACTAGCCCTAGGCAGTCAGACTCCATGATCACATGTGTGTATCCTCGAATGCTTGCAAGACGAACTCCATCACGAAAACCACATGTCTCCATGATGAGGGGTCTGTAACACCCGGGTACCGCTTACTCCCAGCAACGATGAAGGATGAAGCAGATCGAATGACACCACCCGCTCCGCCCTTTCGCATTTGAGAACTGATGGCTCTGTCCGCGTTGATTTTTATAGTGCCATCATCAGGCAGACGCCAACCAAAACCTGGTAGGATTTTTGCATGATCGCGTGGTAGTTCAAGTAGGGCAAGGGATTCCCTCGTCTGCTTTACAGAGAGGACCGAATTGATCTCGTCGTTGTCACGTGTCCACCGGTTCCCGGAATGCCAGATCGACCATATCACCGTGATGATCTTTGGCCGATCTGCATACATAATGATAGGGTCACACAAAATGTCGTGCACCCATGTAGCTGGGTGAAGTCGCGGCAGCCTGAAGTCCACCAAAGACTGCGCTTCATCCCAAAACTTCTTTGCGTGAGAGCAGTGAATGAGAGCGTGCATAAGATCTTCCTCCATGGCATGGCAGACATTGCATATGCTTTGCTATTTAATGTGTCTATATTTGAGAGTCACTTCATCGGGGAGAATGCCTCTGAGAACGCGCCACCAACAAACACAAACCTTTGGCACTACGTTTAATTTCTACAAACAAGTTCACATCTTCTTATCAGTCAAAGAGGTGCCCGTATCCGTCCCTTCATCTGGAGCATTTCGCTCTTTATGAGCCACATTAGACCGGTCTGAAGATTTCACAGAGTAGACCCTAGATTTCTCAAATGCCCAGGCCATAAAATCATCTTCGCCTCCGCTACGTAAAGGAATATTGAGAATCGCATCCTCATCAGGTGGTATGAAAGTATCCCTAATAAGATTAGCACGCCATGTCCAGTTATATGTGTCAATGAGCTCGCTAACCAACTGTAACTGTGTGCCATCCGGTTTCAACATAGGCTTCATCGACATGGTGCCCGGAATTTACTTGCTGTCCCAGATAGATATGGTTGACCCATCACCTACTCGCTTAATCAAGCCATTATTGAGAGCATCACATCCGGCCACAATTGCACGCCATGTAGGTGAAGAGGATTTAGGTATAGTAGCATGCAGAAAATCTGTGTCCGGAAAATACCTTGCCTTTAAAACTCTTGCACAGAGGGAATTTGGATTATTCATGAGTCACCATCCATGTTTTCCCAATAGTGCAAGGTTGAATAGTTGCAAGTCACGAAATCTCATTCTGCCCTTGATCTTTGGTGTAGCTAATTTGTCCCAAGAAATCCAATGCATTGTTTTTCGATCTAGGGAGCTACTCCACCAATATTTTGCCATGCAAGAAGTGAAATCCTTGTAGGGTTTTTTTGTAAGAAGGAAGCAACTCATGCTAAAGGCTGGAATAGCTTGTACAACTGATTTCAAAAGGGTATCCTTTCCAGCACAGACTAGCTTCTTTTCAGACCATCACTGGTACAACGACCCTTTCCGCGATGATGTTTTGAACCATCGCCAAGTGAGTGTGTGCGATAGGGGCGGGGGGTCCTTCCCACACGACCCAGAAACCATAGGGGATAGGCCCTCCGACCACACAGCCGGGGGAAAAATGAGCTCGTGTGCGAACGGGGGAGGCATCAAAACCCAATCGTTTCTGTTCATATGTACATCCCACATAGTGAATCCCAGAAAAATGTTTCCGTTCATATGTATATCACACATAATTTTTTGTGTGGAAACGTTTGTGCAAGGTGGCCTAGCGCAAGCAGCTGTCTGCCAGAAGTCGTGTGTGATTGTTAGTTGATCCAACACACCTACTTTCTGGAAATCGTGTGAGTTGTTTGAGTTCATCGCCCATGGTGTTGTCTGAGTAACCGTCTGCAATAGAAACCCCAGTAAGTAGGGTAATTAGCCTATTATTGATAATCCATGTAGTAATCAAATTGACATTTCTTATAAAACACACTAGATATTTCATATCCATAACGACAACCAGGATTTCATAATCGAATTACATCAGATAGCTTCAGCACTCAGTTACACCAAAGAGGGATATAGCTAGCTATGACATTACACAACAGCACCAAGTTTCACATGCAACATCAAAAACCTTTGGAAAAATAACATCATACACGGTAAATAGACAGATGAATCTCATCTAGGAAACTGCAGAAGCGGAAGGCGAATATTGAGCCTGCAGTGATGTTGAATGTCCTTGCAACTTTAGGCTAGTGGCTATGGATAATTGTCCGCCCAACCTTCGTCCTCTTCAGGAAGACTTCAATATTGTACCGTGGGTGTTGAATGAATACCTTCCTCGCCTCTTGACCATGCAGGTGGTTTGAGAGGTAATCATCGATGAACTGCTGTGAAAAGTACTGAAAACAAAGATGTGCATAAATCACTGTTATAAATTTTGAAATGGCGCAAGGGGTAAAAACAAGGTAAAAGAGTTAGTACCATCCTATAGTTGACTGATGTCTTCTTCATTGTGCAAATAAAGATCTTGCTGTTATTCATTGCAAGTTTCTTTATCCTAACAATCTTTCTGAGTTTCTTGACTTGATTGATATTCATGGACATCTCATTTCCCCGTATGCAGAATGGGTCAAACAGTGGGTCTAAGCTTTTCACAGCAGGACCTACATGTGCAAGACCAAATTGTAATAAACCTAAATATTAGAATGATTCCTGCAACTGCACAATAATGTGCTATTAGCGAAAGGACCATGCATGAGCAAACCTCGATGGTAAACCGCAGTGTCTCCCATTGTTTCCCTGCAACACATATAAGGAAGATCTTAATCAGGTTAACTGAGAGTTGCCATACTATCAGTAGAATATGTATTGAGTACAACCAAATTCGATTTATTTCTCACATGCATAACAATACAAAATTGTACCCACAACAAATGAAAATCAAATTGCAGAATTGAACCAAACAGTTAACTGGACAACATACCAAATGAAAAAAATAGTTAACTAAGCACGCCATTGCAGAATAGAACATATACTAGAAGATAAGATAGTTAACAAAACCAAGAATGCTTGAGAACAGTACTGTGAAATGTAGCAATTGTTGGACCAAACGGTGAACTGAACATTACATTTCAGAATACCAGATTTCATATTAACATTATAGAGGACAAATCACTAGAAGGCACTGTCGGTGGCCTCGAGAAAACAACACGAACTGTATTTTAAAGTAGACAACCGCGTGGCGGTGTCGATGGTGGCCTCGAAAATGATGTGCTCCTCCAAGATCTGGTGGTCGGCATGCATGGCAGCCATAGCGACCTTGTCCATGCGTGTGGTCATGATTTGCTTCTCCACTGCCAGATGCTACTGAGCTCCACGTTATACTGCTTGCAAAATGGTTGTGGGCGGCGCTTAATTGGAGGACGGGGCCAGTGATTTCAGCGGAAGGTGTCGCGCCGTCGGTCGGGGCATGTGGGACGGGGAAGGAGGAGGATGGTATGGGTGGGGTGTGGATTACCTGACCATATCAACGAGGCCGCGCAGCAAGAAGAAGGGTCGCCAGCGAGGAGGCGGCGCTGCAAGAAGAAGGGTCGCCGACGAGGAGGCGACGCAGCAAGAAGAAGGGTCACCGGCGAGGAGGCGACGCTACAAGAAGAAGGGTCGCCGACAAGGAGGTGGTGCTGCTAGTAAGCAGCAGTGAAGGTTTGAACTTGGAAAGCAAGGAGGAACAATGGAAATGTGGCTTTTGGTGGGTGGGGGGGGGGTAGATATTTCTGCGGTGGCAGAAAACTTTCGCTCGGTGCCGCGAGAAACTAGCACACAAGTGTGGTTCAAGCGCGGGCGGTGGACTGTTGACGACGAAGCTTCCTGCGTAAGCCAGAAAAGACGGTGCACCAAGATATTTTATATTGCATCCCACACGATTCTCGGTACTAAACTGTTTGTGGTATACTTGATTTTTCATTCTGTTTTGAAAGACAAAATGGTGTTACGGAGGGAAAGGATGGTGTTTGAATTGCTAGAACATTTATCTATGATGAACATGCAACTATATGAGTATCGTGTTAAAATTTGTAATTATTCCGGGTTCGTTTAGCATTTTTATGCATTAATTGAGTTTCTAGGCATTTAATGTGCATAATTCAAATTTGAACTACAAGCACATGCTCTAGTGCACCAAAGTTTGTTGAAAAATCACATGTGTGTCTTTGGGTGAATTTATAGGTCCCATGCAAGAATGGGAATGAAATTCAAACATCTAAGCGTGGTGGCTCGGCTGGAAACATTGAGAAACTTGGTTTTTAAATTCCTGTAAATCTCAAACTTGCGTGAAAATCGTGAAACTTGGCATGGTGTCATTTCATGGCACCAAAATACCATGGTAAAAAAATTGGCCGAATTGGGACAAATTTTGGTATAAACTTCTTGCGAATTGGAGCTTCTCTCAAGAAGGCGTGTGGTTTCGAGAGGGAACGTGTCACCTTTGTGTGCGAAATGACATACACTGCCCCCCTCTTGATTTTTTACAGAGCAAACATAGAACTATATGATTGTCGTGTTAAATTTTCGAATTATTACGGGTTCGTTTGGCCCTTTTATGCATTAATTGAGTTTCTGGGCATTTAATATGAATAATTAAAATTTGAACTACAAGCCCATACTTCAGTGCACCAAGGTTGGTTGAAAAATCATATATGTGTCCTTGGCAGAGACGGAGCCAGGATTTTACCATGGGGGGGGGGGCGAAGACAACGACACTAGATAATTTTTTTAGGTTAACATGATTTCCACTAATTTATTAACAGAATTAACCAGTCCTGTTACAGTGATAAGAGGAAAAGGAGAGCAAATCCGAGCACTAATAGAAAGACAATGACACAAGCGATGTAGATTCGTCAAATTTTATTAGTGACATTTTTTTATTAGGAGCTTGCATATCAATTAAATTATGCTTGAGCTAGTACCTTAGTTCTTGGAATCATCATATTCACCATTTCCTCTAAAGGGGCATGATGAAGTCATGTATCTAGGGTAGGGTCATGGACCTATCCAAGGTACCCTCCCCGAGGACATCTTTTAGAAGAAGCCGTCTTCCAGTCGACCAAGAGGGACTCCACTCGACGGACTAGAAGACACTCGACGAACCTGAAAACACTTGACCATGAAGACTCACTCGACCATCAGGAGTTCAAGATCTACTCCAAACGGTCTGTAATTAAGTAGTCTTTATGGTCATGATGACACTTTATGTAAGGCATTACCAGTAACGCCAGACCTTAATGTACTTTAAACCCTCCGCTACGTGGGCTGGCTGGGGTCCTGGCATCCTCTATATAAGCCACCCCCCTCCACTGGCAGAAGGGTTCGCACCCCTGTAACTCTCACACATATAATCCAGTCGACCGCCTCCGGGCTCCGAGACGTAGGGCTGTTACTTCTTTCGAGAAGGGCCTCAACTCGTAAAACACTTGTGTGCACAACTACTCCATAGCTAGGATCTTGCCTCTCCTTAGTACCACCCTACATTACTGTCAGACTTAGAACCACGACAGTTGGCACCCACGTGGGGCAAGTGTCTTAGCGACTTATTGGAGAAGTTGCAATCTTTCCGATTCCCATCATCATGGTTTCAGGTTGAGTTTTGGTTGAGGGCCGCGAGATCCGTCTCGGCGCGTTCACATTCGTCGCCGACGACTCTGCCTGGCTGCAGGAGGCTCCGCTCGACGTGGATGTGCTCCCAGTCCGCGGAGCTATGCACTTTCGAGCATGCGTCCGCGACGTCCTTCTGCAGCAACCGTCGACTCAGTATCGGCCGGTTTTTGTGTCATCCTCCCTCCCAGCTTCCCGCCGGCATAAGCGCTCTGGTCGGTCGAGGCTTCAGCGGTGGGTGAGGCACGCAGTGGCCCGCCAGTCGACCACCGCCCAAGTCGTGGTAATCGAGCCCGACGAATCTCTCTACGGCCTGTTCGACCTGTCGACTGGCTCCGCAGAGACTGCATCCGAGTGCGATAGCAGTGATCCAGCGGCGGAGGTCCTGATGGTCAAGGGACCGCACGTCCCCCCGGCTTTCCTGGCGTCGAGGGAGGCAACGGCGGAGGCGATCCATCGCACGACCATGAGGAATACCTCCCCGAGCCCCTCAATTCGCAGCAGAGGGAAGAGCTTCGCCGCCGGAACATGGATGCGCTTCACACTCCGATCGTTGGAAAAACCCCTAAGGCTCGCGCCTTAGAGGACGCGCGCTTGGCCAACCTGGCTGAGCGCACTCGACTGGAGAACCTTCAGCGGGCACTCGACGAGCGCGCGCGGCAACGGATTCCAGACTCCAGTCGACGCCAACTCTTTAAACCTCCGACTTAGGTATATCGAACTCCGATTCAGAATTTAGCAGCTGCAGCCCGTATAGCAGAGTCGATTCAGCCTTCCCAGTCAGAGGCTGGCAGAGGCTTGATGCAGATCAGGGATTTGCTCCGGGCAGCAGGAGATCAGAATTCAGCTGTATCGTAGTCGCGGAACAGGATTCACAGCAGATCCGTGGCGGCGAATACGGTCCAGTCGGCTCATAGCCCCAGATCGCCCCCGAGACGTGAAGGGCGTGGCGACCGGCACGATCAGTACAGGAACTATGAGCAGTATGATCACCGATTCGATCGCAACGATCGACGTCGAGTGCCCACTCCTCCCCCAAGGGGTGGATCATATGTGCCTCGACAACAGGATGATAGACGCCAGCACAGTGGCGAGCGAAGGATTCTAGTCGACCCCAGGGAACCAGGCTTTGACGCGAGATCCATCATCATTCAAGGTTTGGTCGACCGGAACAGAGCCCACAGAGAGGGTAATGACAGAGATGTACCCACCAGCAGCCGAGTGCATGTCTCCGGACCAGAGTGTTTCAGCAGAGCCATCAGAGCCGCGGTGATTCCTCCCAACTTCAGGTTGGCGACTGGAGTCAGCAAGTTCAACGGTGAGTCCAAGCCTGATACTTGGCTTGAGGACTACCGAGTGGCTGTTCAGATCGGCGGCGGAAATGACAAGGTGGCCATGAAGCATCTGCCTCTTATGTTGGAAGGGTCAGCCAGAGCATGGCTGAATCAGTTGACACCTAGCAGTATTTACACGTGGCAAGACCTCTCCCGAGTGTTTGTCAGGACGTTCGAAGGAACGTGCAAGCGACCAGCAGGACTGACAGAGCTGCAATCTTGTGTGCAGAAGTCGAATGAGACTCTGAGGGATTACATCCAGAGATGGATCACACTGCATCACACGGTAGAGAATGTATCTGATCACCAGGCAGTTTGTGCCTTCAAGGAGGGCGTAAAATACAGAGAGCTAAGCCTGAAATTCGGTCGAACCGGAGACATGTCTCTGAGTCGAATGATGGAAATAGCCACCAAATAGGCCAATGGCGAGGAAGAGGATCGGCTCCGGAGCGGCAAGCACAAGTCAGTCGCCCAGGACACCGGAGGCGGAAATTCCAGTCGGAAGCAAAAGCGTAAAGCCGAGCCAGCCGCTCCTGGAGAAGCCTTGGCCCTGAATCAAGGAAAGTTCAAAGGGAAGCCCAAGGGGCCTTGGAACCCCAAGAAAGTAAAAGATAAAGAAGGAAATGACGTGATGGATTTGCCATGTCACATCCACACCAAGAAAGATGAAGAGGGTAACTTCATTTACCCTAAGCATACCACTCGACAGTGTCGACTCCTGATACAGCAGTTCCAAGGGAAGCAGTCCAAGGACAAAGAAAAAGAGTCAGACAAGGTTGAGGACAAGGAGGACAGTGACGAGGAATATCCACAGGTCAATTCCACCCTGATGATTTTTGCTGACGTTGAGAGCAAAAATTGACTGAAAGTTATAAACCAAGAGGTGAATATGGCTGCTCGTCAATACCCAATTATCTGAAGTGGTCTCAAACTGCCATTACATTTGACCAATCTGATCACCCGACGCACATAGCCACCCCTGGGAGGCAAGCGTTGGTGGTCGACCCAGTCATTGAGGGCACTCGACTGACCAAAGTGTTGATGGTTGGCGGCAGTAGTTTGAATATACTATACGCTGAGACGCTGAAAGGGATGGGCATTCCGATGTCCAGACTGATCACAAGCAACATGAGTTTCTATGGAGTCATCCCTGGCAAGAAGGCCGCGTCACTCGGCCAGATTGCTCTTGATGTGGTTTTTGGCGATTCAAAGAATTTCCGCAAAGAGAAGCTGGCATTTGAGGTTGTGGATTTCCAGAGTGCCTACCATGCTATTTTGGGCAGGCCAGCTTATGCACGTTTTATGGCCCGACCATGTTACGTGTACCTCAAACTAAAGATGCCTGGCCCTAAAGGCGTGATCACTGTCACTGGTAACCGCAAGAAGGCGGAAGAGTGCTTCCAGAAAGGCTCAAAGATCACCGATGCTCAGATGGTGGCAGAAGAGTGCCAGGAACACCAGAGGAATGCAGATCCGAGTGATTTGTTGCGAGCCAAAAAGCCTGCTACGGAATCAGCGTTCCAGTCGTCCGGTGAGACAAAACTAGTTCACATCCACCCGACCGACCCCAACGCTGCTCCGACTCATATCTCCACAACACTCGACCCCAAATAGGAAGAAGCGCTCATCCAGTTCCTCCGTGAGAACTGGGACATCTTTGCATGGAAACCTTCTGACATGCCGGGTGTACCCAGGGGACTAGCTGAGCATTGTCTGCGAGTCGATTCAAAGGCAAAACCTGTGAAGGAACATCTGCGACGGTCCCCCGTCCAGAAAAGGAAGGCTATTGGCGAAGAAGTGGCTCGGCTCCTAGCAGCAGAGTTTATCCGAGAGATTTACCACTCCGAGTGGCTCGCCAATGTCGTCATGGTCCCCAAAAAGGATAATTCGCTTCGCATGTGCATTGATTTTAAGCATATCAATCGGGCCTGCCCGAAAGATCATTTTCCTCTTCCCCGCATCGACCAAATAGTCGACTCGACTGCGGGATGCGAGCGACTGTCTTTTTTAGACGCTTATTCCGGATACCATCAGATTCGTCTGTTTGGACCCGATGAGATCAAAACAGCTTTCATCACCCCATTCGGGTGCTTCTGTTATGTCACCATGCCATTCGGCCTCAAGAATGCCGGAGCCACGTTCATGAGGATGATTCAGAAGTGTTTGCTCTCTCAAATCAGTCGGAATGTGGAAGCATACATGGATGACATTGTGGTCAAGTCACGAAAAGGTTCCGACCTGCTGACTGACCTTGCTGAAACATTTGCCAACCACAGGAGGTACGATATCAAGCTTAACCCATCCAAGTGCACATTCGGAGTTCCTGGTGGAAAGTTACTCGGTTTTCTCGTTTCCGAACGAGGAATCGATGCAAACCCAGAGAAAGTAGGCACTATACTCCGAATGAAACGACATGTGCGTGTGCATGATGTTCAGAAGCTTACTGGTTGCTTGGCCGCTTTAAGTCGATTCATCTCTCGTCTCGGTGAGAAGGCATTGCCTCTTTACCGACTGATGAAGAAGTCAGACAAGTTCGAGTGGACTCCTGAAGCTGACGCAGCGTTTGCAGAGCTAAAAACCCTGCTTTCCACCCAGCCGGTGCTTGCTGCCCCGATCAGCAAAGAGCCTTTGCTGCTTTATATTGCAGCCACAGGACAAGTCGTTAGTACTGTACTTACGGTTGAGCGGGAAGAAGAAGGGAAAGCCTTCAAAGTTCAGCGCCCAGTATATTACATTTCCGAAGTCCTGACCCCATCCAAGCAACGATACCCTCATTATCAGAAGCTTGTATATGGGATTTATATGACCACGAAGAAAGTTGCTCACTACTTCTCTGACCATATCATCACAGTCGTCAGCGACGCCCCCTTATCAGAGATTCTGCACAACAGAGACGCAACTGGTCGAGTGGCAAAATGGGCGATTGAACTCCTTCCCCTGGATATCAGATTTGAGGCAAAGAAAGCTATCAAGTCCCAAGCAATAGCAGATTTCCTCGCCGAGTGGACTGAATAGCAGTTACCAACTCAAGTTCACTCGGAGCACTGGACTATGTTCTTCGATGGCTCCAAAATGCTGAATGGTTCCAGTGCCGGGGTAGTGTTGGTTTCCCCCCGAGGAGATAAGCTCAGATATGTACTCCAGATTTACTTTGATTCCTCCAACAATGAAGCAGAATACGAAGCACTCTTATACGGGTTGCGTATGGCCATTTCACTCGGCGTCCGTCGCCTCATGGTCTACGGTGACTCGGATTTGGTGGTCAACCAAGTGATGAAGGAGTGGGACGTCAGAAGCTCAGCCATGACGGGTTACTGCAATGCAGTCAGAAAGCTGGAGAAGAAATTTGAGGGATTAGAGCTCCATCACGTCCCCCGACTGAAGAATCAAGCAGCCGATGACTTGGCGAAGATAGGTTCCAAAAGAGAAGCCATTCCGAGTGGCGTGTTTTTGGAGCATGTTCACACGCCGTCGGTTCAAGAAGATCCTTTCACTGAGGAAGCCCTGTAGCCAAAAAGCGCCACAGATCCGACTGAAGTCGAGATCCCAGCTGTGGTCGACTTAATCATGGAAGTTCTGGTCATCACTCCCGACTGGACAGTGCCCTATATCGCCTATATTCTGAGGAAAGAGCTCCCAGAGAATGAAGAAGAGGCTCAGGAGATCGTCCGCCGATCCAAAGCCTTTACTGTCATGAGGGGACAGTTGTATAGAGAAAGTACGACTGGAGTCAGCCAGAAATGCATAACACCGGAAGAAGGTTGAATGATTCTCAACGACATCCACTCGGGGACCTGTGGCCATCATGCGTCCTCTCGGACCATCGTGGCTAAAGCATACCGAGCGGGTTTTTACTGGCCCAGAGCAAATGAAATGGCGAAAGAGATAGTGGACAAGTGTGAAGGATGTCAGTTCTACTCCAACATGTCACACAAACCTTCCTCAGCCTTGAAGACCATCCCGATCGTCTGGCCTTTTGCTGTTTGGGGTTTAGATATGGTTGGACCGCTGAGAACTGGCAGGAGCGGCTTCACCCATGTACTGGTGGTAGTCGACAAGTTCACCAAGTGGATCGAGGCCAAGCCCATTAAAAATCTTGATGTCGGCACTGCCATCAGCTTCATCCGAGAATTAATATTCAGATATGGAGTTCCGCATAGTATCATCAGTGATAATGGGTCAAACTTCGACTCCGATCAATTCAAAGCTTTCTGCGCTTCCCATGGCACACGAGTCGACTACGCTTCAGTCGTGCACCCTCAGTCGAATGGACAAGCAGAAAGAGCAAACGACCTGATTCTCAAAGGACTGAAACCTCGGTTGATGCGCGACCTTAAGCACGTAGCAGGCGCGTGGGTCGATGAACTTCCATCAGTTCTTTGGGGATTGAGGACTACTCCAAATCGGTCGACCGGGAGGACTCCGTTCTTTCTGGTCTATGGAGCTAAAGCAGTTCTGCCGAGCGACCTGCTTCATAATGCGCCGCGAGTTGAGCTCTACTCTGAAGCCGAAGCAGAACTAGCCCGACAGGATGCAGTCGACTTCCTAGAAGAGGAAAGAGAGATGGCCATGATCTGATCGACCATCTATCAGCAAGACTTGCGTCGATTCTACGCCAGAAACGTGAAGAGCCGAGCCTTCCAAGAAGGAGACTTGGTCCTCCGAGTCGACCAACAGAAGCCGCACAAACTCGCCCCTACTTGGGAATGCCCCTTCATTGTTACCAAAGTTCTCCACAACGGAGCATACCGCCTTTACAACGTCGATCGCCAGATTGACGAGCCACGAGCCTGGAATGCGGATCTGCTCCGCCCCTTTTATACTTAAGTTTTCACTCGGATGAGTTGTAATAAAAGTACTTCTGTAGTGTATTCATCAAAGACAAGAGTTTCATAAGTTTCTCAGTGATTGTTATTTCTTTTGTTCTCATAAATCAGTCCCCCAGTGGGTGGCTTAGCTGCGAACCCGTTTTGCCTAAGTTTGTAAAAAAAAAATCCTACCGAGTGGTAAGCCAGCCTTCCACTCGGAGGCTTAGCTGCGAATCTGTTTCGCCTAAGTTTAAACAAAATCCTACCGAGTGGTAAGCCAGCCTTCCACTCGGAGGCTTAGCTGCAGTCCAAGTACTCGCCTAAGTTAAACAAAATCCTTACCGAGTGGTAAGCCAGCCTTCCACTCAGAGGCTTAGCTGCGAATCCGTTTCGCCTAAGTTTAAACAAAATCCTACCGAGTGGTAAGCCAGCCTTCCACTCGGAGGCTTAGCTGCGAATCCGTTTCGCCTAAGTTTAAACAAAATCCTACCGAGTGGTAAGCCAACCTTCCACTCGGAGGCTTAGCTGCAGTCCAAGTACTCGCCTAAGTTAAATAAAATCCTACCGAGTGGTAAGCCAACCTTCCACTCAGAGGCTTAACTGCAGTCCAAGTACTCGCCTAAGTTAAATAAAATCCTACCGAGTGGTAAGCCAGCCTTCCACTCGAAGTCTTAGCTGCAGTCCAAGTACTCGCCTAAGTTAAAACAAAACCCTACCGAGTGGTAAGCCAACCTTCCACTCGGAGGCTTACCTGCAATCTAGTGTTCGCCTAATTATAAAAGACAACGTGCACTCCGCAAGGAGGATGAGGCGCAGTTCAATCCCTGCCTCCTCCTTCCGAGCTACGCCACAAATACAACGTGCGTTCCGCAAGGAGGATGAAGCGCAGGTCGACTGCTACCTTCTCCTCCAAAGCCGCACCACGAAAATCCTACCGAGTGGAGAGCACACCTGCCACTCGGCGGCTTAGCTGCAGCCCAGTGCTCGCCTAAGTTTCTAAAATCCTACCGAGTGGAGAGCAAACCTCCCACTCGGGGGCTTAGCTGCAGCCCAGTGCTCGCGTAAGTTTCTAAAATCCTACTGAGTGGAGAGCAAACCTCCCACTCGGGGGCTTAGCTGTAGCCCAGTGCTCACCTAAGTTTCTAAAATCCTACCGAGTGGAGAGCAAACCTCCCACTCGGGGGCTTAGCTGCAGCCAAGTGCTCGCCTAAGTTTCTAAAATCCTACCGAGTGGAGAGCGAACCTCTCGCTCGGGGACTTAGCTGCAGCCCAGTGCTCGCCTAAGTTTCGAAAATCCTGTCGAGTGGAGAACAAATCTCCCACTCGGAGGCTTGGCTGCAGCCCAACACTCGCCTAAACATGACGAATACAAGTCGATTGCGATTTGTGCTTCGTTCCTACCTGCAAAAGAGCATCACAGACACTAGTATATATTCCAATCCAAGGAGGATGGTTGATCAAAAGCAGAAGCAAACATATTTCAACGACAAACCAAGTTCAGATAACGTCCTACGGATCCAGAAGTGCTCAGGCACCAAGCCTGTTAAAGTTTATCGGTTACAAGACCACTCGACATTCTGAGGCAAATTTAAGACATCAAGCGTAAAAGTTTTTTACCCCTCCCGCGGAGGGATGGAAGGCACAACAAACTCGTCCAGGTCGATCCCGTCTGCGATCCGAGTGGCAGCAACAATGAAGGTCTCCATGAAAGAACGGAAGTCATGCTTCCTGGTATTAGCCACCTTGAGAGACACCAGCTTGTCCTCTCTCGCTTCCTTGTAGTGGATGCGGACTAAGGACAGAGCAACGTCGGCACCACACCTGGCAGAAGACTTGTTCCATTCTTGCACTCGACTTGGAACTTCGTTCAGTCGAGTCATCAGAGACTCGAGGTCGTTCTGAAGTGTTTCTTCTGGCCAGAGTGATGTGTCGATGCGCGACGTTGCAGCCTTCAGTCTTGCAAGGTAGTCGACCACTGCAGCAACGCGAGACTCGAGGTGGAGCACGTTCATAGCGGCTTCATCTTTCACTGGAGAGTTGATGGGATCCAAGCCAGTTTCCACTCGACTAATCTCCTCTTCAAAGTTTTGGCAGAATTCTATGGACATGATTCAAGGATAAGCTGATGTTCCTATAGCAAGTCAGTAGTTACCAGTCGGATATAAGGGGTTACCTTCGAGCATGAGGAATAGCTTCTTGGCGAGTCCTCCCAGATAAACCTCCAAGTCATTCTTCTTTCCCGCCAGTTCGCCAACCTTGTCACTCAGGGCTATCTTCTCACGATTCTGTTGGGTGACCTCCTTGTTGGCCACGTCGAGAGCAGCTTTCAGAGTGGCATTCTCCTCTTCAAGTTTGCTGATGGAAGCCAACTTCTCTTCTGCAAGTTTTGTCTTGTCCAAAGCCGCTTTTTGCGCCTCGGCGAGGTCAAGGTCCTTCTTCTTCAGAGCATCCTTCAGTTTATCTGCAAAATCACAATAAGATCAGACTCGGGGACAGGCAAGAAGCAAATACAGTCGTCAAGATTCTCACCAAACATACCTTTTGCCTCCTCCTTCGACTTCGTGAAGTTCTCTTGGACAAGCTTCAGATCAAGTTCAAGCTCAATGTGCTTGTTCTCCAACTCGGTATAACGAGAAACAAGGTCACAAGATTTCTGCAAAAGATCAGTCGACAGACATCAAAGAAAGATCACTTCCGAGTGACTAAGAGAAAAATCGTAATATTTCTAAGACTACAACTGAATCTAAACATTCAACCGTAGTCTCGGGGACTACACCCAGTGGGTGTACTCAGCGTGCCCCCACTAGTTCTATCAGCTAGACTCAGAGTCGATCAGTCGACCGGAAGCAGCTAACTGTCAGCAGTTAGACAAAAAAAAGAGAAGAATTATTCAGACCATAGCCGACTGCCAGCAGTCGACCACGGTCTCGGGGACTACACCCAGTGGGTGCACTCAGCGTGCCCCCACCGGTACCATGATTCCACTCGACCAGTTCGAGTGAAACAAGTAAAAGTGAGAAATTTCAAGACGCAAAGACTGCAGTCGACTGCCAGCAGTCCACCGTAGTCTCGGGGACTACACCCAGTGGGTGCACTCAGCGTGCCCCCACTAATCCTGACTGTCCAATCGACACACCCAGTGGGTGCATGACAAACATCAAGATTTCCAGTCGGTGTTCAACTAACCTGGACATTACTCTGAAGAGCTGAACTCGCGTCATAAGCTGCTTGGCTGGCGGTTCGGATCGCCTTCACCTGCTCCATCATAATCCCGGCTTGGCGTATGGCTTCCTTGGCAGCGCTTGCTTGGTCCTCCGGGACGTGGTAGGTGGAGAAGAGAGAAGGTGGATCAGCACTCGACGATGAAGGGCGGGCAACCGTCAACGGCTCCGCAAAGGACACGGTAGCCCGAGCAACATTGCTCCCCTCCGGAATCAGTGGTTCAGGTGCTGACACAACCTAAGCAGCCTTGCCAATAGTCACCTTCCTGCTCCTCCTCGGCCTCAGCAGCGCTTCATCGTCATCGTTAGGGAGATCGATGATAACGCTAGGTGGAGCTGCAGAAGAAGTTCAAAGTCAAAAATAAAGATCCAATCGACCAAAAGCGAAATTGCACAGATCATACCAGGATGAGAAGTAGCAGCATCTTCCATTTCTTGATCCTCATGCCTAGCTGAAGTCTCAGAAATAGCAGCACCGCGATTTCAAAAAATCAGTCGGTCAGCGATCAAGTCGACCAAGAATATATCCATGTTAAAAGGAAAAACATGAGTTATGCTGTTACCCAGAAACAGTCGGAATCTCCATCCTCATCTTTGGTAGGGCCTTCGCCGGTTTTGTCGGGGCTGCTCGGGGTTGCTTCGACGCCTTCTCAGTCGGCGCCGGTGAAGTCGTCCGAGGGCGTTTCGTCGATTGCCCGGTAGGCACGACTCCCTTGCCACGTTCGACCGTAGGGTCGTGGGCGAGCTTGGACCTTCTTTCAGAACGGGGAGGCACAACTTCCTCCTCCTCTTCCTCCTCATCGGAGCCTGCATCTTCATCACCCTCATCACCATCCGATTCCCACTCCTCCTGACTTTCACCTCCACTTCCTTCCTCCTCCTCGGCCTGTGCTTGCGCCCTGTTGGGCATCGAATACAACTCAGTGGTAGCCTGAAAGACAACAAACAAGACAAAGGTCAATCGACTGATCTGCAACGAAACAGAATGGACGGAACGTGATTACAATCGGAGAAAAGTGGTCATACCTTGTCTGCCTCATAACATTGGTCGAGTGGCGGGATCCTCCTGGCACCGTGAGGGTTGTCCTTGTTCCCTGTGATGGCAGTCATCCACCTCTCCAGTGTGGCATCGTCGACCTCCTCTAGGTGGACCCGAGTGGTCTCTTCAGTACCAGAGTACAACCACATCGGGTGGCCCTGGTACTGGAGTGGTTGGATGCGCCGCCGAAGGAAAACCTCCATAAGATCCATGCCAGTCACACCGTCGCGAATAAGCTGGACTACACGCTCCATCAACATTTTAACCTGAGCCTTCTCCTCCGGAACTACTTTCAGAGAGGATGGCTTGTTCACTCGACTCATAGAAAAGGGAGGGAGCCCAGTCGACTGCCCTGGTGTTGGCTGGTCTTGGCAGTAGAACCAGGTCGACTGCCACCCTCTGACTGACTCGGGAAGGGTCATAGCCGGGAAAGCACTCTTACTCCTCATATGGACCCCAAGACCCCCACACATCTGGATTACTTGGGTTCTCTTGTCATTGGGATTGGCCTTTTTGACCGTCTGAGAGCGGCAAGTGAATATGTGTTTGAAAAGGCCCCAATGCAGCCGACAACCCAAGAAGTTTTCGCACAGAGACACGAAAGCGGTGAGATAGGCAATGGAATTAGGTGTGAAGTGGTGGAGATGAGCCCCGAAGAAGTTCAGAAACCCCCGAAAGAAGAGATGCAGCGGCAAAGAAAACCCACGATCGACATGAGTCGCTAGGAGGACACACTCACCCTCCTGAGGCTGCGGCTGCCACTCCGTCCCCGGAAGCCTCGCTGCTCCGTGCTCGATCAGCCCCTCATTGGCCAGGTCATCGAGATCCTTCTGGGTGATGGTCTAGCGGATCCAATCCCCTTGGATCCAACCTTGTGGCAGGCGGGACCGTGACGAGGATCCACCCCGACTGGTCGCTCTCCCCTTCGCCTGCGCCGTCGCCTTCTTCGCCCACTCCAAAGCCGCCGTCCTCTCCTTCACCATTGTCGCCGACGAGGCTGGAACGGAGCAGCGGTGCTGAGCAGTTGGTGAGCGAAGCGGATGAATCTGGAGACGAGGGAGGGGAAATTGAGGGGGCGCTGTTCAAAGACCTCCACCCGATCCCTTATATGGAGTCGCTTTTGAGTGGCTGACAGGTAGGCCCGAGCAATCCTATCAAATCCCGAAACAGTCGCGCGACCGATACGTGGCAAAAAAGGCGGTGTGGGAATCGAGGCGTCTCTGGCTTATCCCATCCGAGTACCGCGGCCTTCCTCGCTTCGCGCGCTTCCCAAAATTCGGATCCCATTAAATCCGCTAACCACAGGACAACTTGTCAGACGGAAGATCTCCTGCGATCCGTCGCTCGGAAATTTCCAAGTTCATGAAGTTCACTCGACAGATATAAAGAATGGATCAAGGCGACTGAAAGAAAGTTGACATCCTCACTTGAAAGTCATTGATCCAGAGGAAAACACCTTTACAACACCAGAAAGCAGGTCGGAAAGATTGCCAACTCCTTCCTCACTCAAACCTCGATCCATTTGGGGGCTAATGATGAAGTCATGTACCTAGGGTAGGGTCATGGACCTATCCAAGGTACCCTCCCCGAGGACATCTTTTAGAAGAAGCCGTCTTCCAGTCGACCAAGAGGGACTCCACTCGACGGACTAGGAGACACTCAATGAACCTGAAAACACTCGACCATGAAGACTCACTCGACCACCAGGAGTTAGAGATCTACTCTGTATCCAAACGGTATGTAATTAAGTTGTCTTTATGGTCATGATGACACTTTATGTAAGGCGTTACCAGTAACGCCAGACCTTAATGTACTTTAAACCCTCCGCTACGTGGGCTGGCTGGGGTCCTGGCATCCTCTATATAAGCCACCCCCCTCCACTGGCAGAAGGGTTCGCACCCCTGTAACTCTCACACATATAATCCAGTCGACTGCCTCCGAGCTCCGAGACGTAGGGCTGTTACTTCTTCCGAGAAGGGCTTGAACTCGTAAAACACTTGTGTGCACAACTACTCCATAGCTAGGATCTTGCCTCTCCTTAGTACCCCCCTACACTACTGTCAGACTTAGAACCACGACAGGGCATGCTTGGAAAATTAACCATCTAATGCAATAAAGAATAATAATTATTAGATATCATGTATTAAGAAATTATAAATGTTTGGAAAATAAACAATTCTTGCTTACCTCATAACATCAATGGAAGTCTTTAGCCTTAGTTAGGATTAGGCTGGTTCACTTAGATTGTACTATAGCATCATGTTCCGATGGTTGAGAGCTTGAACCAACTGGTTTGAAAAGCTTATGTGTGGATTCGGCTCTTTTCTCTTCATGTCTACACAAGCACAAATAAATAAATGAAAATGTTATACTTGATGATTAATGCTTATAATTTGTATGATTATACTTCTATAGTTTCTAAAGGCATGAACTAATCTGATGCGAGAATAGATTACCTTTTCCCCTTGTATTATTGCTACTCAGCCGCCGTGTGTCCGAGCCACCGACAATGGGAAACGGGCAACCGGCAACGTGTCTGTGGATCGGCGCAATGACGCTTCCCTGTCTCGGCGTGCCCCACCCTTCTCCGGTCCTCGATAGTGGCACGATGGACAGATCTGATCGGAGCGGCCAACAGGTAAGTCTCGATCTCAGCAATGGGCGGCGGCTTGGAAACAAACGGACTACCTCTAGCGATACGTGGATTTGTGCTGTAACTAACAGGGCCTCTTTATTTTCCATGATGGCCTGCTTGGCATTTTAGTGCTCCATATCTATAATGGGCTATACCAACTCAAGAAAATCTAATGGGCTGTAACAGTACATGGGCTGAGCATAGGGGGGCGAAGCAGGTTACGTACATGCACACAAGCAAAAAAGTTAGGGGATCGCTGATCGTTATCGAGGGACCACTCGATTGTATGTGTGTGTGTGTGTGGGGGGGGGGGTCTCGCCCCCTCGCCCTCCTTAGAATCGTCCCTGGGTGAATTTCTAAGTCCCATGCAATAAATGGGAATGAAATTCAAACATCTGGGCGTCATGGCTTGACCGGTAACATTGAGAAACTTGGTTTTTTAAATTCCTATAAATTCAAAACTCGCCTAAAAATCATGAAACTTGGCATGGTGTCATTTCATGGCACCAACATGTTGTGGTAAAAAAATTGGCCGAATTGGGACAAGTTTTGGTATAAGCTTCTTGCAAACTGGAGCTTCTCTCAAGAAGACTCGTGGTTCCGAGAGGGAACGTGTCATGTTTGTGTGCAAAACGATATATGCTGCCTCTCCCCTTGAATTTTTACAGAGGAAACATAGAACTATATGAGTGCTGTGTTAAAATTTGGAGTTATTCCGGGTTTGTTTGGCCTTTTTATACATTAATTGAGTTTTTGCGCATTTAATGTGCATATTTCAAATTTGAACTAGAGCACATGCTCCAGTGCACCAAAGTTGGTTGAAAAAATCACATGTGTGTCCTTGGGTGAATTTCTAGGTCCCATGTAAGAAATGGGAATGAAATTCAAACATCTGGGCGCCGTGGCTCGATAGAAAATATTGAGAAACTTGGTTTCTTAATTCCTGTAAATCCAAAACAGGCATGAAAATCATGAAACATGGCATGGTGTCATGACATAGCATCAACATGCTGTGGTAATTTTTTGGCTAAATTGGGACAAGCTTTGGTATAAGCTTCTTGCAAACCGGAGCTTCTCTCAAGAAGGCTCATGGTTCCGAGAGGGAACGTGTCACCTCTGTGTGCGAAACGACATACACTGCCTTCTCCCGCCTTGTTTTTTTACACAGGCTGCTTAGACCAATAGGAGTTTCGTGCTAAATTTTGGAATTATTCTGGGTTCGTTTGGCCTTTTTGATACATTAATTGAATTTTCAGGCATTTAATGCACATAATTCAAATTTGAACTACAAGCACATGCTCTAGTGCGCCAAAGTTAATTGAAAAATTATTTATGTGTACTTGGGCGAATTTCTAGGTCCCATGCAAGAAATGGGAATGGAATTCAAACATCTAGGCGTCTTGGCTCGGCCGGAAACATCAAGAAACTTGGTTTTAAAATTCCCGTAAATCCAAAACTCGCATGAAAATCATGAAACTTGGCATGGTGTCATGACATGGCACCAACATGCCGTGGTAAATTTTTTGTCCGATTTGCGAAGGTGCACACATTAACAATCAACAAAGTCATTTTAGAGTAAGTGCCGTCACGTTACAATCGGAAACACAAGTATTATTGAAACCATGGGCATTCTACTTACCATTTACGTGCCGCCATGCGTCCCCTTTTTTGTTGGCTGGGAGGTGACGTGAAGGGTAGCTATTTGAGTACGGAAGGCGTGGGATCAGACCCATGTGTGTGCTCATCGGGAGGAGTGCCCTTTGACCTCTGTCCGCCGCCCACCTCTCTCCCAACATCTCCATTAATGGCGCCCGAGCCCCTTTTTAATGGCATGGCTATTTCTCACTCGACTAAGATTTAAGAGAGAAAAAATATCTAAAATTAAAGTTTTGCATAGATCTTGATGTAAGACCCGACAGACCTTTATAGCACCGACTGTGATTTATGTCAAGACTGATGAATATAAGGACGATGAAAGTGGATAATAATTGTCTTACATATTTAGCAAGATAATTAAAAAAGCCACATGCAACAACGCTCAAAATACACAAGGGAAAAAGAAGAAGGAAGACGCAGACAATGATTTGGCTCGCTGATCTCTACTTTATTGATGTGTTGCTGCAGGCTGCGGAGACTAGTTATCGCGACGAGCGGTGATGAGCTCTTTTGTGTCCTCAAGATGCTGCTTGAGAGCATCCACGGATTACTTCGCCAGCCTTTGGCGCTCGATGTGGAGCATGGCATTCTCATCCATAAGTTTCTTAATGATGACGCTGGTCCTCTTCAACAAGGCAGTGGTCTCTTCATGTTGCTTCGTCGTTCCGGTGATCTTCGCCCTCAACAGGTCGCGCTCGGTGCGGAGCTTCGCCTTGTCCTTCCCTAGTCCTCGGATGACGCTAGTAGCATTTTCAAACAAGGCATTCATCTCATCTTGCAGCTTCATCCAGTTGGAGATCCGACCCATCAGGTCATCAAGCATAGCGCGCATGCACTTGTGTGAGTCCTCGCCTCCCCGTGGGACATTTTCCCCAGCCGCCATGGCATGGAAGGACATCTCTGCTGCATTCGCGGCACGACGAGACATCTCTGCTGCTTCCGCTGCGCGGCCGGACCAGTCTGCTGCATCGACGGTACGGTGGGACCTCTGTGCTGCTTCAACGGCGCGGTAGGACCTATGTGCTGCTACGGCGGTGCGAGGGGACATGCTGGTTGCTTTTGCGGTGAGGTGGGACATCTCTCGTGCTTCCGCTTCCATGCTCGCCTCTCCCTGGGTAATCTCTCGAGCCAGAACTCATGCGGGCCATGACAGACGCAAGTGAATGACAATGAATGACTTGTTTGTTTTTGTGGATGAGGAGTTGATGAGGAATGTGTGGTCATCTTGGAGTAGGTAGTATTTATAACCGAGTACTAATACACTCCTAAGTGGGAAACCATTTAGGTTTTGATCAGTGTGAACAGGTTTGCAATTAAATATAGCATGGTAGTAATTTGGAATGTGACTGGATGCAGGCGTGCAACACTATTCCCGGACGACCTAACGTGGGCACGCGTTCTCGGTCGCATACGTGGCGTTTGCACCATTGGGTGCACAACAATAGGCGATGTCAGCACATGTCTTATTCCATCAACCGTGCGCGCACGTTATTACCATCGCACATGATTATTTTAATTAGAATGTGTGTCCGTCTAGCGCACACATGTTGATCTGTCTAACTGTTTCTATTTGTTGTGGCTAATCGCAAATAGTTCAGCCGTGTGAAGTGTATGCCGTCAATAGTTAACACCTTGACGTGGCTGACCATTTCTTTTGTGTTGCCTAATCACAAACAGTTCATACGTCTAAAGTATATGCCCTCAATCACGTACACACCTTCATCTGGCTGCCCATTTCTATTGTTCCGCCTCATCACAAACAGTTCATTGAGGTGAACTGTACGCCGTATATTGCACACATCTTTGATCTGGCTGCCCGTTTCTGCTGTTCTGCCTCATCACAAATAGTTCATATGGATCAACCGTATGCCCCTTATCGCACACACAACTAAACTCTGAATCGTGTTTGATGTATCCTTCATCGCAAATGTTTTGCATCTTTTTGGCGATTTTTTTACATCGCCGTTTGCGATTAATGCATCGCACACAATTTCTTCAAAGGGTCTCTGATCTTAGTGTCGCGTTAGCAGCATCCTACAGTAGTGCATCCTTGGATTTTTCTTCTAATTCTTTGTCCTAGGTGATCGAAAGTCCCACTAGTGATTCTTCCCACTGCCGTGGGGAGACCCAAATAACGCTCAGTAAATGCTTCGACATGAATACTGAGAGTATGCTTCACTTGTAGCCGCGAACTCTGAGAAGTATTGGGGCTAAAGTAAATAGCGGTTTTTTCCTCATTAACTTGTTGCCCTGAAGCTTCAGCATATATTTGAATAATTTCATTCATACGTTCAGCACTGTGTGTATTCACCTTGATGAAAATCAAGCTATCATCCGCGAAAAGGAGATGACTGATCCAAGGAGCTCTAAAGTTTACACGGATGCCACGATCGAGCCCTTGGCCAACATAATTACTGAGCAATAAAGAGAAACCTTCGGCGCAAAGTAGGAAAAGATACGGCGATACTAGATCGCCTTGCCAAAGTCCTTTCGAAGGAGAAAACAATGGTAGCGATTCTCCATTCATTCTGACAGAAAATCTCACTGGTGTCACACACTTCATCACCAATCTGACAAACTGAGCATGAAACCCCAGCCTTAGAAGTATTGCCTCCAGGAAATGCCATTCCACACGGTTGTAGGCCTTCATCATATCCAACTTCACAGCGCAAGCCACATTCTTTCCTTTTTTTCCTGCGTTTCATAGCATGCATTGTCTGAAATCAACAGTACGAGCACAAAAGCACTTTGTTCTTCACTTATGATCACCTCCATATATTCCCTCATTTTGTTTGTGACCACCTTAGCAGCTATTTTATAGAGGACCGGACAAAGAGATATAGGGCGATATTGAGAGATCTTCTCGGGATTGCGTACCTTGGGTATAATGGATGTGTCATTGAGACCCGCTGGGAGCTCAACCCCATTGAGAAAATCTAATACTGCCGGCACCACGACCGTTCTTGATGGCAGACCAGTGTCTTTGAAAGAAACCCTCCGTGAACCCATCAAATCCTGGCGCCTTAGATGGAGCCATATGGAACAAAGCGCGCTTGACCTCCTCCTCAACAAAGGGTCTTGTCAGTGCATCATTCATAACAGGTGTAACACGTATAGGGACATAACTCAACAAATTTTCCATATCATTAAAACCCTGTGAATTGTACAAATTTTCAAAGAAACTTTGAACTTCCAGTTTATCCTCATTGACATTCGCACAACGGGAGCCATCTTGCCTAGTCAACCCCAGAATCGATTCATACATTTCCGTTGGGCTGCTTGGGCATGAAAATATTCAGTATTCTGATCCCCGGCTTCAAGCCATGAAACTCGAGAGCATTGCTTCAACCAGATCTCCTCCTGGTGCATCGCCTCTCTCAGTTTTTTTATGATCGCCCTCTCTTCATCAAAAGGACCACTGCGAATGGATTGCCCACGAATTCGTGCAAGGTGTTTCTGTAATTTCTGAATGTTTTTCATAGCGAACCAAACTCTCTAGCACTCCATGGTGCAAGCTCTTTCTGTAAGCAGTCAAAGTATTCACAATTACTTGCATACCTTGGCTACTTCTGTTTCTACGCCAAGTCTCGAATACGAGATCTTCATTATTTTGTATGAGTTTGCCAGACATTTTCATACAAGAATTGTTTAGCAGTACTTCACCGCCACCCAGCTGAATTTTAATCATCTCAGCTACCACAAAAGAATGGTCAGATTCGATGGCACTAACATGGCGAATACAGATTTGCTAGTATCGCGGAAGTAGGTCCTCCATAGCGAAATCTCGATTGAGTCTCGCTTTGACATTGGAACCACCTGCCTGCCTGTTATCCCATGTATAATCTACTCCAGACCAACCAAGATACTGGAGAGAATAGTCATCTGTTACTTCACGAAACGCCCTCATTTGCCACTCTAGATGAGGTGATCTACTGAAGTGTTCTGATGCAAATTGGGTTTAATCCCTAATTAAAATCACCAATACATAGACATGCTTTATGAGGTACTGCATGCAATGTACAGAGAAATCTCCAACTGTGATGTCGATCCTCAACTCTTGGAACACCGTAAAAGCCTGTAAATCTCCATTCATTGAAAGAATTATCCACCGCTTGCACCATTACATCAATATGGCAGAGACTAAAACTCTTCAGCTCCACTGAAACCTCTTGTGACCAAAACAGCCCAAGACCAGCACTCAAGCCATCACTGTCAACTGCAAAACATCCGACAAAACCCAAAGTAGTCTGCATATTTTCTACTCTCTATCCCCTAATATTTGTTTCCATGACGAAAAGAAGGTCGGGTAGTTCTTGCTTCACCATATTGCGAAGCTCGTGAACTACCTCAGGGTTCCCAAGCCCCCGGTAGTTCCAGCTTAGACAATTCATTGGGCTGGGTAGGGCTGACTAGCAGTCCCTGCCGAAGAGTCAGAATATGTTGGAGTTGGCCACTTCTTCTTTGGTTCCCTCATTGTGCCATCATTTTCATTACCGTCCCCATGATCATTCAAACATGTGTTCTCATGCTCCCCCACCTCATTTGCTGCATCATTAGCGAGAAGGGTCACATCCACTCTACGGTACACTTGCATCGGCGCCCCCCCCTTTGTGCTTGTGCGCTGAATTGCATTTGACAGGAGAGTTTACCTCTGCACTAGCATCAGTCGAGCTGGAATTCTTTGTTACATTCATACTGTTTCTTGTGTGTTAGCTCTTAGCAGAACTCTCAGGTGACATTGCCCTCTTCTTTTCCTCCGGTGGTCTCAGCCATTTGCCAAAAAACAAGTCACCATGTTCATCTCTATTACCCGGTGTCGGACAGTATAAATCAGAGTGGCCCAAACGACCACAAGAAAATCAAAATTGTGGAATATTTTCATACTGAATGTGAAAAGGCTCCGTAGTTCCCCTCCTTGCAGATTCAATTAAAATCCATCTTATCAATGGTTTAGCCACATCCAGAGTGACCCGTGCGCGCAGATAGCTCCTCCATGATCAAAGTGGACTGAAGTTGCGTTCTTATCAATTTGCTTTGCAATCGCCTTGCTCCATGTTTTGTCCCGTAGGTTGAAAGGAAGATTGACAACCCTATCCCAGACCCGCAACTTATCAAACTGAAGTTCCGATGGGCACATACACTCATCGAAATCAGACAGGACCACTGCGTTTTTACTGATGTGCCATGGAGATCCTTCCCACATGTGATCCCGATCTCGCTGCATAGTGAACTCCGCAACGAACATGTTTTCTCCCACAGTGCGGAAGATTAGCCCTTTAGGGTTACCCCATGCAGGCCTCAGGGCATTGGAGATTGTCTGGATTGAAGTATGTTGTGATGCAGAACCTTCCCCGCCACCATCCTTCTTCGGTGCCCCTTCTAGATGATCATCCAGCACTAGCGGCGTCGCCTCTTCCTCTGAGATATCCAGTTTCCCCAGATGTTCCTCGAGCCGTGCCCTAGCAGACTTGGGTGACAGGGTCCCCTGCCCCTGACCGGTGCCGCTCCCAGAGGGTGTTGCCATCTTCGGTCGGCGATCACCAGCGCGCCCCATCGACCTAGTCCAGGGGCGTCGCCAAGTCGCCGCAAAACCCTAATCGCCTAGGCGGCTCTCACGGTTTCCAGAAAAGTCAACGTGTTGTTACTTAATTGCTTTCTTAGATGTACACACACACATATATAGGGTGGGTCTATTCTAATGACACTCATAAGACCTTATTCTACTAACAGTGGGCTTATTCTGCTAACACCCCAACCCCCACCCGCCGGTGCATACGGCGCAGTCCCTCTGATACATCCATTTTACATCATGCTTTTATATTGATATTTATTACATTATGTGCTGTTATTACATGTTATGGTACACCACTTATGCCTTTTCTCTCTTATTTTACAAGGTTCATGCCGGCGGCTAGAATTCTGGACCGGAAAGGGTGCAAATCTGAGAGACCTATTCTGCACAACTCCAAAAGTCCTAAAAATTTACTGAGAATTATTTTGGAATATATATATAAAATATTGGGCGAATAAAATACCAGAGGGGACCCACCAGGTGGCCACAAGGGTGGGGGCCGCGCCCTACCCCTTGGGCGCGCCTCCCTGGCTTGTGGGCCCCATGTCAGGCCTCCGGTGCCCCTCTTTTGCTATATGCTGTCTTTTGACCTGAAAAAAATCATAAGGAAGCTTTCGGGATGAAGTACCGCTGTCTTGAGGCAGAACTTGGGCAAAACCAATCTAGGGCTCCGGTGGAGCTGTTCTGCCGGAGAAACTTCCCTCCCGGAGGGGGAAATCAAAGTCATCGTCATCACCAACGATCCTCTCATCTAGAGGGATAAATCTCTATCAACATCTTAACCATCAGCATCTCTTCTTAAACCCTAGTTCATCTCTTGTATCCGATATTTGACTCAAAACCTCAGATTGGTACCTGTGGGTTGCTAGTAGTGTTGATTACTCCTTGTAGTTGATGCTAGTTGGTTTATTCGGTGGAAGATCAAATGTTCATATCCTTAATGGTAATTATTACTCCTCTGATTATGAACATGAATATGCTTTGTGAGTAGTTATGTTTGTTCCTGAGGACATGGGAGAAGTCTTGTTATAAGTAATCATGTGAATTTGGTATTCGTTCGATATTTTGATGAGATGTATGTTGTCTTTCCTCTAGTGGTGTTATGTGAACGTCGACTACATGACACTTCACCATGATTTGGGCCTAGGGGAAGGCATTGGGAAGTAATAAGTAGATGATGGGTTGCTAGAGTGGTAGAAACTTAAACCCTAGTTTATGCGTTGCTTCGTAAGGGGCTGATTTGGATCCATATGTTTCATGCTATGGTTAGATTTATGTTAATTCTTCTTTCGTAGTTGCGGATGATTGCGAGAGGGGTTAATCATAAGCGGGAGGCTTGTCCAAGTAAGGACAACACCCAAGCACCGGTCCACCCACATATCAAATTATCAAAGTAACAAACGCGGATCATATGAGCATGATGAAAACTAGCTTGACAGTAATTCCCATGTGTACTTGGGAGCGCTTTACTTTATATAAGAGTTTGTCCAGGCTTGTCCTTTCCTACAAAAAGGATTGGGCCACCTTGCTGCATCTTAGTTACACTTGTTACTTGTTACCCATTATGAATTATCTTATCACAAAACTATCAGTTACCGATGATTTCAGTGCTTGCAGAGAATACCTTGCTGAAAACCGCTTGTCATTTCCTTCTGCTGCTCGTTGGGTTTGACACTCTTACTTATCAAAAGGACTACAATAGATCCCCTATACTTGTGGGTCATCAAGAATTTTTTCTGGCGCTGTTGCCAGGGAGTGAAGTGCCTTTGGTAAGGAAATATTTATATAGTGTGCTGAAATTTACTATCACTTGTCACTATGGAAAATAATCCTTTGAGGGGTTTGTTCGGGGTATCTTCACTCCGACCAGAAGAACAAAGGTTTGTTCCTCAACCTACTGAAAATATTTATTATGAAATTCCGGTATGATAGAGAAACTGCTAGCTAATCCTTATGAAGGAGATGGAACGTTACATCCTTATTCAGGGCATTTGGAGGACTTTTATTTTCTGGTCATCTCTTTATTGCACGGATAATTCAGAAAACAGAAAAAATAATAGTATTTTTGCTTTATTAATTCTAAATAACAGAGAGTAAAAGTTGGGTACAGAAGGCTGTGCTTTCTAGATTCATCCATCACATGTCCGTCAAAAGGAATCAATTGATAAGGTTGATCAAGTCTTATTAACAAACTTCTTCCAAATGACATGAAACCAGAGAATTTTCGAATAACACTAGGTTACCTCAACGAGGATATGCATGTCCCCAACAATAAGAATATCATATTTCCTCTTGACGGTAGGAAGAGGGAATTTAAAACCTCCAATACCAATTGTTGGAATTTCTCCAATAGAGTTGATACTATTCACTTGAGGTTGTTTCTTCGAAAAGTGTACCATATTCTCATTACCATTAACATGAAAAGTGACATTGCCCTTGTTGCAATCAATAACAGCCCCTGTAGTATTCAAAAAGGGTCTACCAAGGATGATCGACATATTGTCGTCCTCGGGTATATCAAGAATAACAAAGTCCGTTAAAATAGTAACATTTGCAACTACGACAGGTACGTCCTCACAAACACCGATGGGTATGGCAGTTGATTTCTCGGCCATTTGCAAAGAGATTTCAGTAGGTGTCAACTTATTCAAATCAAGTCTGCGATACAAAGAGAAAGGCATAACACTAACACCTGCTCCAAGATCACATAAAGCAGTTTTAACATAGTTCCTTTTAATGGAGCATGGTATAGTTGGTATTCCTGGATCTCCTAGTTTCTTTGGTATTCCACCTTTAATTGTGTAATTAGCAAGCATGGTGGAAATTTCAGCTTCCATATCTTTCTTTTATTTCTAACAATATCTTTCATATACTTGGCATAAGGAGACATTTTTGGACTATCAGTCAAACGCATACGAAAAAAGACAGGTCTAAGCATTTCAACAAAGCGCTCAAAGTCCTCATCATACTTTTTCTTGGATGGTTTAGGAGGAAAGGGCATGGGTTCTGAACCCATGGTTCTCTTTCTTTACCATGTTTCCTAGCAATGAAGTCTCTTTTATCATACCTTTTATTCTTAGGTTGTGGGTTATCAAGATCAACAACAGGTTCTATCTCCACATCATTATCATTGCTAACCTTTCAGAACATGAAGAAGAAAGATTATTGAAAGTTCTAAGGAAGCACCGAGCTGCTATTGGATATACTCTTGATGATTTAAAGGGCATTAGTCCCACTCTATGTCAGCACAAAATTAATATGGAACCTGATGCTAAACCGTTGATCATCAACGTCGGTTAAATTCGAAGATGAAAGAAGTGGTAAGAACGGAAATACTAAAACTTCTGGAAGCAGGTATAATCTATCCCATAGCTGATAGTAGATGGGTAAGTCATGTTCATTGTGTCCCTAAGAAAGGAGGTATAACTATTGTTCCTAATGATAAGAATGAGCTTATTCCACAAAGAATTGTTACAGGATATAGAATGGTAATTGATTTTAGAAAATTAAACAAAGCAACTAGAAAAGATCATTACCCTTTGCCTTTTATTGATCAAATTCTTGAAAGATTATCTAAACACACACACTTCTACTTCCTTGATGGATATTCTGGATTTTCACAAATACCTGTATCTCAACCTGATCAAGAAAAGACTACTTTTACTTGTCCGTTTGGAACCTATGCTTATAGACGTATGCCTTTTGGTTTATGTAATGCACCCGCTACCTTTCAAAGATGCATGATGGCTATATTCTCTGAATTTTGTGAAAAGATTGTTGAGGTTTTCATGGATGACTTTTCTGTTTATGGGAAGTCCATTGATGATTGTTTATGCAATCTTGAGCGAGTTTTGCAGAGATGTGAACAAACAAATCTTGTCTTGAATTGGGAGAAGTGCCACTTTATGGTTAATGAGGGTATTGTCTTGGGTCATACATTTCTGCAAGAGGTATTGAAGTGGACCAAGCTAAGGTTGATGCAATTGAGAAAATGCCATGTCCTAAGGACATCAAAGGTATTCGTAGTTTCCTAGGTCATGCTGGTTTCTATAGGAGATTTATTAAAGACTTCTCTAAAATTTCTAGGCCTCTCACTAGTCTTTTGCAAAAGGATGTTCCTTTTGTTTTTGATGATGATTGTTTAGAAGCCTTTGAAACACTGAAGAAAGCCTTAATTTCTGCACCTATTTTTCAACCACCTGATTGGAACTTGCCTTTTGAAATTATGTGTGATGCTAGTGATTATGCTGTTGGTGCTGTTCTAGGACAAAGAGTTGATAAGAAATTGAATGTTATTCATTATGCTAGTAAACCTCTACACAATGCTCAAAGAAATTATGCTACTACTGAAAAAGAATTTTTAGCAGTGGTGTTTGCTTGTGATAAATTTAGACCTTATATTGTTGATTCCAAAGTTACTGTTCACACAGACCATGCTACTATTAAATATCTTATGGAAAAGAAAGATGCTAAACCTAGACTTATTCATTGGGTTCTCTTGTTACAAGAATTTGATTTACATATTATTGATAGAAAAGGAGCTGAGAACCCCGTAGCAGATAACTTGTCCAGGGTTGAAAATGTGCTTGATGACCCACTACCTATTGATGATAGTTTTCCTAGTGAGCAGTTAGCTGCAATAAATGTTGCAAATAGTACTCATTGGTATGCTGATTATGCTAATTACACTGTTGCTAAATATTTACCTCCTAGCTTTACATACCAACAAAAGAAAAAATTCTTCTATGATTTAAGACATTACTTTTGGGATGACCCACATATTTATAAAGAAGGAGTAGATGGTATTATTAGACGTTATGTACCTGAGCATGAACAGGGACATATCCTACAGAAATGTCACTCCGAGGCTTATGGAGGGCATCATGCTAGAGATATAACTGCTCACAAGGTATTGCAATCTAGATTTTATTGACCTACTCTCTTCAAGGATGCCCGTAAGTTTGTCTCATCTTGTGATGAATGCAAAAGAATAGGTAATATTGGTAAGTGCCAAGAAATGCCTATGAATTATTCACTTGTTGTTGAACCATTTGATGTTTGGGGATTTGATTACATGGGACCTTTTCCTTCCTCTAATGGGTATACACATATTTTGGTTCCTATTGATTATGTTACTAAATGGGTAGAAGCTATTCCAACTAGTAGTGCTGATCAAAACACCTCTACTAAAATGCTTAAGGAAGTTAATTTTCCCAAGGTTTGGAGTCCCTAGGTATTTAATCACTGATGGCGGTTCACACTTTATTCATGGTGCTTTTCGTAAAATGCTTCCCAAGTATGATGTTAACCATAAAATTGCGTCACCTTATCACCCTCAGTCTAGTCGTCAAGTTGAACTTAGCAATAGAGAAATAAAATTAATTTTGCAAAAGACTGTCAATAGGTCCAGGAAGAATTGGTTTAAGAAATTAGATGATGCACTTTGGCCATATAGAACAGCATATAAAAATCCTATGGGTATGTCTCCTTATAAAATGGTTTATGGAAAGCTTGTAATTTGCCTCTTGAGTTAGAACATAAAGCATATTGGGCAGTTAAATAACTCAACTGTGATTTTAAACTTGCCGGTGAAAAGAGGTTATTTGATATTAGCTCTTTAGATGAATGGAGAACCCAGGCTTATGAAAATGCAAAATTATTCAAAGAGAAAGTTAAAAGATGGCATGACAAAAGAATCCAAAAGCATGAGTTCAAAGTCGGAGAATATGTTCTTTTGTACAACTCTCATTTTAGATTTGTTTTGCAGGAAAGCTCCTCTCGAAATGGGAAGACCCAAATGTCATCGAGGAGGTTTACCGGTCTGGAGCCATCAAAATAAATAATTTCGAGGGCACTAATCCGAAGGTTGTCAATGGGCAACAAATAAAGCATTATATCTTAGGTACGCCTATCAATGTTGAAAGTAATATTATCCAAACTTTGACACGGGAAGAACACATAAAAGAGTCCTTCCGGAACACCCCAAAATCATCAAAATAAGGAGGTACGTGATACGGTAAGTAAACGGTCTCCGAAAATTCCGCAAAAATATTTGTTGTTAGTTTTGGAATATTTTAGAATTTTGGAAATAAAGAAACTCCCAGGAAACGTCCCCTGGTGGGCATAATACACCAGAGCGCGCCAGGCATGCCTGGTATGCCCAGGTGGGTTGTGCCCACCTGGGGCACCATCCGGACTCTGTTTTTCTTCTGTATACTTGTCGTGCAAGATAAAAATTCTACATATACTTCCCGAACCTGTTAACCACCGTATCGCGAAGAAATCCTCTATTCTCTTTTCTTGTTGTTCTTGGTCAGATTTATCAAGCGAGGCATCACGTCTTCCTGCTCCTCCAAAAACATGGAAGAAGATGCTTGGCTGATGAAGATCGAGACAAAGAGGGAGGAGCTTACGGATGCTGGCAAGGGAGGCAAGAGCAAGGAAGCTACCGTAAATCCATTCCCGGTGACAGCACAAGCACTGCTGGCCGAGGAGGAGGAAGAAGCTCCTTCACCACCAAAGAAGAACTGAGTATCGGGTATGGGCACTCCCCTTGGCTCCGCCAAGCTTGGGGGAGGTGCCCCGGTATCGTATCATCCCACTATCTTTTTTCTTTTACTTATATTAGTTCGATCTTTTTGCTTTAGATGAAATAAAGTTAGTTCGATCCTTTCTTATTTGAGTGTCCGCTTAGTGATCTATCCTCGTAATCGTGTGCAAGTTATATAATAAATTTAGTCCGAGTTTTGCTTTCTTTACTTTCATGTTGCAAATAAATAAAAGAAATAAGAAAGGAAGAAAAAAATAAAAGAAAGGAAACAAATCAATAAGATCATATACTAATCCTATGGTAGGTGATAGCACCACATAAGGAAAAGTATAAGTAGGAAATTTTATTAGAGATTCAAACAGATCATTAGTCAATGATGCAACTCATGAAAGAATTAATAAGGGAAGAGAATATTCACATATAAATATACTATCATAGAAATCTTTTGTGATGTGAGCCCTCATCAAAATATTATATGCCAAAATTGTTGATGTTGGACAAGGAAGACAACTTAATGATTTACGTATATTTATATTCACATAGAAGTCATATGTCATAGATCCTTTAACATGTGATGCTTGCCCCCTATCTTTGCTAGCCAAAAATTCCGCACCAAGTAGAGATACTACTTCTGCATCCAAAACCCTTGAACCCAAATCTTTTTCAAGTGTCCACCATACCTACCTATGGATTGAGCAAGATCCCCCAAGTAAGTTGTCATCGGTGAAAAAAGGAAATAAAAATTGCATCTAAATATGTGAGATCATTTAGTGTAAGAGAAAATTAAGTGTTGTACGAGCTTGGATGACAAAGAATAAAAGCGACAGACTGGATAATAAAGATTGTCATCTTAAGGGGCAATACAACATGATGTTCTCTTGCACTAAGGGATTGAGCATGCAAACAAATAAGCGCATGGCAACCTCTGCTTCCCTCTGCGAAGGGCCTATCTTTTACTTTTATGTATTTACTTTTATGCAAAGAGTCAAAGTTTTCCTTATGTTCCTTTTTATTTTCTCTTTTGGCAAGCATCATGTGGTGAGGAAAGATCTAGGCACATATGTCCAGTTGAATATAGATAGCATGAGTTATTATTGTTGACATCACCCTTGAGGTGAGTATGTTGGGAGGCGAAACTATAAGCCCCTATCTTTCTAGGTGTCCAGTTGAAACGTTTTGCTCATGCGTATGAGGTGAGTGTTAGCAATCATAGAAGACTATATGATGGTTGAGTATGTGGACTTGCTAAAATGCTCTGACACGCGACTCTTCCTGAAAAGATGATGAATTGTAGTTGCAAAGTTGACTGAGAACATAGTTTGTTGGTTTTTAATAGAGTTTTTGCTTTATACTTTGATTATGTGATGAACTGTTACTTATTCATGGGAAGTATATGATGCAAGTTCAATGATAAAAGTCCTATGTTCAATTTTGTTGCTGTTATGATAATCAACATGATGCTTCTATGTCAGTATTTTTGTTTTTATCGACACCTCTCTCTCAAAGCATGTGCACATGTTTTTCGATTTTTGTTTTTGCTTGAGGACACGCGAGGTCTAAGTTTGGGGGAGTTGATACGTCCATTTTGCATCATGTTTTCTTACTGTTATTTATAATGTTTTTATCCATAATAATGCTTTTTGGAGTAATTCTAATGCCTTTTCTCTCATAATTTGCAAGGTACACACCAAGAGGGAGAATTCTGGCAGCTGGAAATCTGGACCTGAAAAAGCTACATCAAGCTACCTATTCTGCACAACTCCAAACAAGCTGAAACTTCACGGAGAATTTTTTATGGAATATTTAAGAAACATTGGAGCAAATAACTATCAGAGGGGCCCACCAGGTGGGCACAACCCACCCGGGCATGCCAGGGAGCCTAGGCGCGCCCTGGTGGGTTGTGTCCTCCTCGGCCCACCTCTGGTGGCCATCTTCTGGTATATAAGTCATTTTGATCTAGAAAAAATAAGGGGGAGACTTTTGGGATGGAGCGCCGCCGTCTCGAGGCGAAACTTGGGCAGGAGCACTTTTGCTCTCCGGCGGAGCGATTCTGCCGGGGAACTTCCCTCTCGGAGGGGGAAATCATCGTCATCATCATCACCAACAACTCTCCCATCTTGGGGAGGGAAATATCCATCAACATCTTCACCAGCACCATCTCATCTCAAACCCTAGTTCATCTCTTGTATTCAATCTTGTTACCGAAACTATTGATTGGTGCTAGGGGGTGACTAGTAGTGTTGATTACATCTTGTAGTTGATTACTATATGGTTTATTTGGTGGAAGATTATATGTTCAGATCCATTATGCTACTTAATACCCCTCTGATCATGAGCATGTTGATTATTTGTGAGTAGTTACTTTTGTTCTTGAGGTCACGGGAGAAATCATGTTGCAAGTAATCATGTGAATTTGATATGTGTTCGATATTTTGATAGTATGTATGTTGTGATTCCCTTAGTGGTGTCATGTGAACGTCGACTACATGACACTTCACCATATTTGGGCCTAAGGGAATGCATTGTGGAGTAGTAAATAGATGGTGGGTTGCGAGAGTGACAGAAACTTAAACCCCATTTTATGCACTATTCTGTAAGGGACCGATTGGATCGTAGAGTTTAATGCTATGGTTAAAATTTATTCTTAATACTTTTCTCATAGTTGCGGATGCTTGTGGGAGGGTTAATCATAAGTAGGAGGTTTGTTCAAGTAAGAACAATACCTAAGCACTGGTCCACCCACATATCAAATTATCAAAGTAGTGAACACAAATCAAACCAACATGACGAAAGTAACTAGATGAAATTCCCGTGTACCCTCAAGAACGCTTTGCTTGTTATAAGATACGTTTCGGCCTGTACTTTGTCTAAAAAGGACTGGGCTACCTTGCTGGATACTTATTGTTACTATTGTTACTTGCTCATTATAAATTATCTTGCTATCAAACTACTCGCTACTTACAGTTTCAGCACTTGCAGACATTACCTTACTGAAAACTACTTGTCATTTCCTTCTGCTCCTCATTGGGTTCGACACTCTTACTTATCAAAGAGAGCTACAATTGATCCCCTATACTTGTGGGTCATCAATAACCTAGGGTGACACAGAATTAGTGTCATGGTATTCTCGCGTCAGTCAGCAGGGGGGTCCGCGAGACGACAGATGCCACAAAGTGGCTTGAGGTGAGGGCAAGACTGCAATGGAATATCCGGGACGGGTATGCGAGTAGAACGCGGGGCTTTATCCAAGTTCGGGGCTCTCCGGAGAGATAATACCCCTACTCCTGCATGTCTGAATATATGTGGTATATCTGGTACAAAGTTGCTCCTGGAGCTGTATCTGAGCTCAGTGTCGTAGACATCTGGCTTTGTAAATATGCGTGGCCTAAGTGCCTTGTGTCCGGCTAGCTTGTGGCATGCATGCCCGTGAGGGCATGTGTGTATCCATGCGTGAGTGTGAGCATGCGTTCTCTAGTGGCCGTGGATGGCTTGTCCCCTGGGGATGGATGGATATGTGCTACTATATATAGGACTAGTTGACCCGTTGCGCCAAATGGTGCAGAGACCCGCTAAAGGCATGTTGTCGATGAAAATAATTTCATTTTGCAGACATTGGTAGTAGAAAGCCTATTTTAAACCAGGCCATATTGAAAATATGTTTATCATTGTGAAACCCGAGTTTGAAATAAAAGTGTATTTGTATAACATGTACAAACCAGCTAAGGAAGCATTGTTTTAGCCGAAAATATGGTTATCACGATGAGAATTCCAAGTTTTCATGTATAAGATGTAAAGACCAATTAAGGATATATTTTTTAACACCGTTTGCACCAAAGTTTTATTTTACATTTGCACGAGAAAAAGAAATCTCTTGGTGTTGTGCTTTTGGATGCATAAGCATGTGAGAGGTCCATATGCCCCTCGTTGTGCCATATGGCGGAAAGACCCGCTCAGTCCATGTACACAATGAAAAGAAAATCCATGATTTAGTTGGTTTAATTGTAGGCAAGCATATAAGGTAACAAATTAACCCACCTTAATAAAAAAAAGAATGAAGGCTTGCTGTCTACAATAAGAATGGGTGGTTTGTTGTCTACAATAAGATGTATAATAACATTACCTGTTGCGCCCAATGATGCAAAGTCTCAATTCAAGCCAAGAGTTATTTGAAAATAAATACTTGAAAATTTGACAATAATAAGGATCCTTTTAATAACGAAAATTGAAATAAAGATAGCCACAAACTATGCAATAGAGTTTTCAAAATGCGGGCATTCTATCTACAAAATTTTGCTATGTTAGCAATTAATCCAAAGTCCCGCTTCACGCTTGTCTTGTACATGTTGGTAAACTCTCCCCTCCCACTCCTCTGGATCGATAGAATTTTGTCCTTCACAACCTCTTTATCGGTCACATGCATTGTAATTTCTTAATTTTTGAAAAGAGCTAAACAAACAACGCCTTGCACAGCGTTTGTCATCTCTTCAGTGATGCAGCCACTCTCTATAGCCATCTCTTCTTTTTGAAGGGAACTGGACAAATAATGCCCAGTGCCATGTTTATGGCATGTTGTACTATAATAGAAGTGAAAACATGGAATGGGATTTTCTTTTGAAGAAACAAAGAAATATTGGTCTGCTGCAATGGAAGGGCGAACCAAGATTGGTAAGTACCACACCAGGAACGAAAGTTTATAATAGATATAGACGTGACAGTAAACAAGTTTTTCAAGATTTACAGTGAACAACATGATTTGGCTTCTTGCTCTAAAACAGAAACAATCTGCAACACTAACTTGGTGACAATCCCACCAATTCAACAACAATGGAAATCTCTACCCTTCCTTTGCGGGTTCTAGAATCAAATGAGAACTACCATCATTGCAGAAAAGCAAAAGAAAATAACATCAGTTCTTGCAGTTAAAGCATCTGTCAAGTGTAGGTATGCTGCTTGAATCCTTCTTTCAGTAACCATCTGTACACAGCGGCAGCAATGCCAAGGCAAAAAACCATCTATACTAACTAAGAGCAGGCTACAAAATAGTCAATCAAGAAGATTCAACTGTATAAACTTGATAATTAGAGACCTAATGTTTTAACCAAAATACTTTAACCAACACTTCCAGCAACCATCCCGGTGAAGTGAAATATATAATATGGTCAATCAAGCATATTAAAATTAATATGTTAGAACTAACAAAAGTGCACTGGGAAGACAGCCATAAAGCAAGAACAACAGATGTCAAGAGAACTGATGATCATAGTAATGAGAAAAAGTAACACATGGAAAGAACAATGGGCAGACCAGACCTTCTGAAATCCTTGGAACTACATGACATCAGATCCCTGACAGCGCACATAATACCTACAAAGTAGCTGATGTGAAAATAAGTCCAAAAACAGTTCTTTGTTTTTCGAAACCCAAATACAGATGGGGAAACCTCGAGATAGATAGTTTACGGGCCGGTGAAAGAGGTTGGTGACAAAATTGAGACACCACAATACCTATAGATATGACAAAGACATGAGAAATGGTTGACCTGGCAATGTTGTTCAGTGTTCAAACAATCCCAAAATGATATTGAGAAATCTATCTAGGCCTAGAGACAGGAGCTTAGACAAACTTTATAGAATGCTAATTCATGCACTAAACTTCTCATAGAAATAATCATGTATTGCAGATTGAGTAATTAGCGGTGCTGTGCAAAGAACTATAGAGAATTCATGTTTGTATTAGCAAAAATAATAAAATCAAAAGGCAGGCACAACTATGTTCACAAGAGAGAAATGCCAACTTGTTCTTATTCACCAAATTCTTCTGCTGGATTATTCCTCTTCTTTCTCAGATCTGCACACATCTGTTCAGAGAAGCCAGATATTAGGAAATCAAACCAGAGTGACAAAGGATGGAGCACCTAACAGAGGTTTGTGAACTACCTCTTCATGCCACGCCATAAGATGACTACTTCCAGCCAGATTGATTCCCTGTTTATGTGAATAAAACATATTGCACTTGACTGGATCTTATTGTTATAGATTAACAAGTATCTCTAGATTCTATCACCATATATATCTTACTCCTAAAGTTATAGGGTAACCGTAATCATCTACTTGCAATTTCCAAGACATTCTTTATAAATGTTATACTACATGGCACATGTCTATGTCCAAAAGGGCAATAATATGCAACTCAAGGATCATATTCACATGGTATCGTAATTGCATCCCACAAAAAGAAACCTATAGGCCTAAGAACAGAGTAAATATTGATAATACATCATTACCATGAAAGAATTTCTCTCCTAGAAATTCATATAAAAGAAAGTGTGCACAGAAGCAACCCATACAGGTCAACTCAAGATATTCAAATGAACTTATTCAAAGATATTCCATGACCTTATTTATGAAATTTAGACAATTTTTGCTGCCAAGTTAGAGCATTGCCTAGTCTGTTTCTAGCACAAAAACAATCTTAACCCAGCCTGCAGCTGAATAACGTGAAATAAGATTTAAGAATAAGACCAATAATTAGTACGTGTTGTACAAAGAAATCTTAACTACAGAAGGAGGTATGTGAAGAAATTAAGATAGTTAAATGTGTGATAGGACAGTACCAGATAGAACATTCAATCCTTAAAAATATATTCGATAAACTGGAAGAGAAATGCATTATGTTACAGGTGTAGCCAAGTAAAGTTGCGAAGTTGATATAGCTTTGTAAAGTTGAAAGTAAACAACTTCACACAATGTAAAGCAAGTCAAATCAGAGGAGAAAAGAGCGCAACAACATGCACCAGGAGCAAGAGGAGGCACAATCTTGTGTTGTTGCTCTATGAAACAGAGAACACTTTTATATCGCTCGACATGGTGGATGAAGTAGTATGTTCGACTGGTGGTGAGAGGGATGACCCCGGCTCCCAGCTCACTGCACACAGAAATTTGGTAACTTATTTCCAGGACCAAACAACTTGGAAGCTTCGTATTGTACAATAAGAAAAACCAAAAGAAATTTCATGATTGCAACCTAATTAAAGAACATGCTCTCCTCAGTCTGAGATTCGTTTAACGAGAAAGGAGAGAAAGGATCAAGAGCACATCACACAGGTCTACTGAGATCAGGAGTGGAGAAGATCAATGGGCATTCATTTTTCATCACCAATGCCTCCTATACTATACGCAACCTGTAAAAAATGTGAACCTAAAAATGTGGTGAAACCAATAGAAAACACACTGTGAATAGATGTAAAAGGGACATGCTTGTTAAACTTTGCAATCTCTTCCAATGGACTTTTTATTAAAAGAAGTTTTCGAGTAAGTACAAGCATCTAGTCTTCCAAACACATGCGTTGGGAATGGACTACATATATGCATATACTGATACATGAATTAGTAGAGTTGGGAAGTTATATGTAGAACAAGGGACTACAACCTGCATACTCATAATTAGTTTTTGGCTCCAAAGAGACACATGCATGTATGCATGTAAGGATGATTAGAGGTACGTATTAGTTTTTGAATTGTTAGGCCTCTCTATATAAAGAGGACCTCTTGAGATGAATTAATCAAATGAGAAGAGTTACTGTCTATCACATCTACTTCATACTCGTAATCCCTAATCTGAACCCTCTCACTCAGCTACCACCCAGCGATCCTC